>NC_140201.1:11156190-11196190 GCF_965226575.1 Pagrus pagrus | reverse complement strand
CTGGCTGATCGAGACACAGCAGTCCCCATTGGATTCGGGTGGAATTTGTATTTTTGGTGAATATTTTAATGAAAAATCATAATTTTTGGCGAATACACCGCCCAGTTTTTTTAATAGCTCCCAGGTCATTTGAGCCATCGACTCAACATCAGTGTCTTGTTATGCTGGTAGAATATATTTGATTGTAGTCCTCATCATATTTAAAATGTATATTTTAATTGAAAACAAGCATTTTAGCCAGGAGGTTCTGTGTACGTGCATGTTTTTCAATAACTTCCAGGTCATGTGATCCATTGACTCCAAATCAATGCTGAATTGTGTTCCTATCATGTTTGAACGAGACACACCTCTTTTATATTTGATTTTCTTATTCGTTATATCAAATGTGTATTTTTAATGAAAAATCTGCACATTTGTCAAGAGGTTCCATGTACAGTACTCACCCCTATGTTGTTTCATTGTCCACCAATATATTATATGGGGACTGTTGTTTTAAAATTTTGAAAAACAAGTGACTATTTTTCTCCATGCAGCTGGTCATTAAAACATGGGTGGGTCGCAGAGGTAAACAAACACAAAAAGCACCATAATCTTTTGAAGAAGAAGTCAAAGAAGACGACAAAGAAGAAGAAGAAGACGACGAAGACGAAGAAAAATTAAAAAGACAACGAGGAGACAAGAAGAAGAGGAAGACGAAGAAGACAACAAAAACGATAATGAAGAAGATGACGAAGATGACGAAGAAGACGAAGACGAAGAAGGCAGCGACGATGAAGAAGAGGGCAAAGAAGTAGACGATGATGAAGAAAAAGCCAAAGAAGACAAAGATGATGATGAAGAAGAAGACAAAGAAGAAGACAAAGAAGAAGACGAAGATAAAAACAACGATGAAGAAGACAAAGAAGACAGTGACAGTGAACTTGCGTGTTTTTTTATATACCTATATATAATAGTCACCATAAATACAGCAAAAGACAAACACAACAATACAGCAATAGCAACAAATCATAAATATAATAATTCATAATACAAACACTTAAAAATGTAAACTGTTATTAAATGAAGAGAATGAACTAAAGTACGTGCAAAATGTGCAAAATTATTTGCAGAAAATTAGCGTTCATGTAATGCAGTGCAACATCCATCGGACGGGACAAGAGCCGGTTCAGGTTATCTCAGTTCAGCTCGGTTCAGTTCGGTTTGGTTTCGGTTCGTTTTGGTTCAGCATAGTTCTGTTCATCAGCGTGAATCAGTGTTGTTGATGTTGCTAAACTCATCTAGTTGTGAAGTGTAGCAGAATCAATTACACGGCTAGATGCTCCCAATTAGACTAGGCTGATCAATGTCAGCCAAGATCACTGCATAATCTCTCTCTCTTCCTCACACACACACACACACACACACACACACACACGTACACACTCAGACTGCATAGATGATTTGATAATTAAATCAATCTGAACAACTAGAGCTTCACTAATGAAGCAATGATCTCAGATGAAATTCATCTGAGATCATTGAGGGAAAGAAAGTGTGTGTGTGTGTGTGTGTGTGTGTGTGTGTGTGTGTGTGTCAGACAGAATGCTGTTTTGATTTCAGTCAGCATCTAGATGTGAGAGCACTTTTCCACATGCATGAGAGAGAGACAGACAGGTTCAGAGAGAGTGAGACACATGAAGCACAGGGTGACTGAGAAACAGAAAAGAAAAAAGATTGAAAGTTTACAAGTATATATTTAAGAGGAACACCACCTTTAGTCTTTTGCGAGCTCACCTGAGGTACACAGGACTCATCATTTTGTCTCTCGTCGTCCGGCCTAATTTCCTCGTTGAAGTCAATCAGAGTGACACTCCGGCTTGTTCGCCTGTTCACATCAGAGGGACGCTGATGAAAATATCAAACGTGTTATAATGATTGGGACCCAGATGAGGTCAGGGAGAAATTAAAGAGGGGTTTTGTCAGCCTACTCACAGCAGGAGGGCAACAGCACTCCTTAATGACTCTGCTGACCTGTGATTTCATAAAAGTGGTCTGGGTCGACCAAACAAGCTGTCGCAACGTTGAATTTAACAATTGACAACATTTGTGCATCATTGTTGCATATTTATTTTACATTTATTTATGTCATCAGAATTTGCAAAGCTGCATCCTGGAACCTAAAACTACATATAGTGCACCTTTACGGAGACGTCAGGACAATTTCCAGTCCTGTTTGTGGAAACAAAAAACAGATATTACCGATGGGAAGTCTTCATTAGTGTTTGTGGTGACCAAAACAGGTATTTTAAGCCAAACCATGATCTTTTCCGAATCCTAACCAAGTGTTTTTTGTGCCTAAACCTAACCAAGAAGCATAAATTTGCATGCAACCTAAAGAAATGTAAAGTTTCAACATAACCGTGGTTTGCAGAAACCTACAATAACATCTATTCTGCCGATTGAGTTGGTTTTTAATGAGTTTATTTGTGTCACAGTTGTGATTTTTGTCCTTAGTTTTTTATTTCGCCTTAGTTTTTTCTTGGACTTTCATTTGCCTACTTTCTGTTGTTTGTATTTTGTATTATGGCCATCTTGTTACATCTTCCTGTCGGTCTCCTTGTCTGCATTTGGGTTGTTACCCTTTTTAAAACCATAACAATGTAGTTTAAGAAGCAGAAACATTTTTTTTTAATCCATAAAGGAAAATCCTTCAGTTTATCACACACAATCAGAATCACAACATTTAGAGATCCATGGCTCCTCCAAATGTTGTAATCTGAAAAGTAGCTAGTAACTAAAGTTGCCAGACAAAGTAGTGGAGTAAAAAGTAAAATATTTGCCTCTAACATGTTGTGGCGTAGACATATAAAGTTGCACAAAATGAAAATACTAAACACACTGATTGGTTCTTAGGTGTGTGTGTGTGTGTGTGTGTGTGTGTGTGTGTGTGTGTGTGTGTGTAGCATGTGTGTATGCTCTGATCTTACCAGTGACAGTTTGATTAAACCAACAGCGATGAAGTCACTCAGCTGCCTGGCTATGTTCCAACTCTGCGGGGTGCCTCCGGTGTGTGTGTGTGTGTGTGGGTGTGTGTGCATGTGAGTTTGTGTTAATTGCTAATCACCAACGTGTGGTTTGCTTTCTTTAACATGCTGCTTTAGCAAAGAAAAAAAAAATCCTGATTAATGACATGATCCGTCACCCCGGCGATATGATGATTAACGACATGATTCATCACCATGGCGATACGATGGAAATAAAGCCATTAATTTTACTGATCAGATGACAGAGGGCTGGTGATGGGGGTGAAAGAGACAGACAGGCTCCATGTAGCACGGGAAAATGTAAAGAGAGAGTGGGAGAGATGGGGGGAGACTGAGGAATCGGAGATGAAGGAAGCAGAAATAGAAAGGAAGCAAAGAGGCATGGAGAGCATGTGAAGGAGGGATAGAGGGAAGAAAAGAATTGAGATTAAGGAGGCGATAAAGTAAAACAAAAGAAGACAAAGGAATAAAGGACTGGATGTTTTTAATTGTCAGTCTGTCTGTACTCAGGAGAGGACGTCACATCGTCACATGAACAGAGGAACACATGACACTAAGGGGGAGAGAGAAGAAAAAGACAGTGGTGGAAATGTCATTTTTAACAGCACACTGATCAAGTCAGCCTTCCCTCTCAAACAAGCTGCTTATATCTTGGTTTTTAACTGGCTGCCGGGGATCCCAGTGATATAAATAAAAGACAAAATATCATCAGGTTTGGTAATAAGTTCTACCACTGACACACAATTTACATGCACTCAAACTATGATATATGACAACTATAGCAGAAATGCTCCTTGTTCCCCCATCAGTCTGTCTGGCTTAGATCACAACAACCTGCAGAGACAAAGTAAATAAACTCACACTGTATCATTCATGTTATTGGCAGACAGTGTGTTGTTATTGGTGTTCAAGACAACACTCCCATATAACAATGACATTTGCAGGTCCAGTTGGATGTTCGTAAAAGCACTTGGTGGCTCGCTCAACAAGCAAGGGTTCAGGTTCAGTTCACTGGAACTTTCTCTTACATATGACCTGAGAACAGAACAAGGACAGATGTCTCTTTACAAGAAGAGAAAAGGGTGTGATTTTGACATACAGTCATTAAGGGACACAAGGGACCACATACAGTAAAAGCAGTTTTATATTTGTTGGGAACCACAAAGCCCTCATAGTGAACATGCAAAGACCTACAGTCTATAATAAATGACTGTACTGTACAGTTGTGCTTTGCCTGTGGCTTGGTGCGTGCAGCTGAACAGATTGAGGAGTTTCATTAGTAATTGATTCAGTGGATAGATGTTTTATAACACAGACTAAATACCCACGTTCAAGAACATCAAAGTGTTTCAAAGAGTTTCATCAGAGCTGTTTTCAATGGAAACTTTCTAAACGGGGAAGCACAGCATTTCATTATCATAAAGTATTCATTATTATCAGCTTTAGTTAACTATTCAGACCTGAATGATGCTGCCAAGAAATGTTTATTGGGGTGTGTGTGTGTGTGTGTGTGTGTGTGTGTGTGTGTGTGTGTGTGTGCGTGTGTGTGCGTGTGCGTGTGCATGTGCATGTGCTTGCATGTGCGTGCTAGGTGTGGAAACAGCAGTGTCCATATTTTGATTGATATGAAACCAGATTGTTTTGGGGCTTGCTGACAGGTGGCTCTGGAAGGACAAGGGACTTTTGGCTTTCAAGCTGCTGCTCTGCTGCTGTGTGTGTGTGTGTGTGTGTGTGTGTGTGTGTGTGTGTGTGTGTGTGTCCAAGGGTAGGTGAGAAAGCAAAAAGTGATATGAGAGTGACGGTGTAATGTGCAACTGAACGTGTCAGGATGAAGTGTGTTCATGTCTGGCAGATCTCCTGTCTCCTGTGTTTATTTACACAGTAACACATGCGTGTGTGTGTGTGTGTGTGTGTGTGTGTGTGTGTGTGTGTGTGTGTGTGTGTGTGTGTGTGTGTGTGCTGTCATCACACTTGCCTCTACATCGCCCAGTTCTGTCTTTCAGGAGCAAGACGAGTGGATTAGTTGTTCCGCTTTCTCCTCCTGGACCTCAGAGACATACAGCGACTTTTCCTGGCACACACACTTTGATCACCACACAACAGTGTGTGTGTGTGTGTGTGTGTGTGTGTTTTTAGTTCTTCTGAAATGATGCAACACTAGTTTTTATGGTCCAGTAAACACTCTTAGGGTGCTGAAGCTTTAGCAGGCATCTTTGTGATCTAATTAAATAGTGGACACAGAGCGCTGAAACTGCCATCAGGCCTGTTTGTTACACAACGGTAAGTTAATCAAGAGGCTCATTTGGCAAATAATCAGTGTTTGCCTTTAAACACACTTTGAACACAGAAATAGAATCTGTTTTATTCTTCTCTCTGTTCTTCTGTTGTCTGTTTGCTTCTCTCTTCGTTTTCTTATCCTTCCTTTTCTCTTTTCATATCAAATCCTTCCCTTTTCTTCCTCCTTTTCTTCTCCTTCTTTCCTTTTCTCACCCTCACTCTATTTCTTTTCCTTACCTCTGCCTTTTCACTTCTTTTCTCACCTCTCCTCTAATCTCTTCTCCTTTTATTTCATCTCCTCGCCTCTCATTTCCTTTCTTTCGTATATCCTCCTTTACTTACATGTCTTTACATCTTTTCCCTTTCCTTTCCTTTCCATCACTTCCTTTCCTTTCCATCCCTTCCTTTTCTTTGTCTCATCTCTTTTCCCCTTTCTTTAGTTTCTTCTCTTCTCTCCTTTCATTTGATTTCCCTTTTCTCTCTGCCTCTCTCATCTCTTTTAATTTTCTCCTCACCTTGTTTCTTTCCTTTCCTTTTCTTTTCCTTTCCCTACCTCAGTCTTTTCTTCTTTCTTCTTTCACTCTCTTCTCCTTACCTCTTCTCTTTTTCCTTTCCTTTTACCTCCTCTCATTTCTTCTTTCCTATATCCTCTTTTCCTAACCCTTCATTTCCTTGCCTTTTATATCTCCTCTTCCATCTCCTTTCCTTTCCTTTAGTTTATTTCCCTCCTTTCTTTCCAGTTGTCTCCACTCCGTCTCATCTTAATTTTGAATTTTTTCACCACCTTTCCTTTTTTTTGCTTTCCTCTCCTCTCCTCTCTTTTCTATCTCTCTTCTCTTGTCGTCTCATTATCTCTGCTATTGTTTCGTTGCCCTACTATCCCAGGTCTGCTCCTCTCTCGTACAGTCTTCATCACCACAGGCTCCAAGTGCTGGAACAGCTGGAGCAAATATTGCCAAACACAAGAGAAACGCTCTAATCGGGTGTTGCTGAGTGTGTGCGTGCGTGCGTGCGTGTGTGTGTGTGTGCGTGTGTGTGTGTTTGTGTTTGTTTGTGGACGAGCAAGTGAAAGAAAGAAAGAGAGAGAGAGACATCAAGAGACAACATATGAGTGCACGTCTGCGAATGTCCCTAGATCCCCGTGTGTGTTTGAGAGAGAGAGTACTGACCCACTTTGTCTGCCATGCAGCAGCAGCAGCAGCTTGAGCAACAGACTCATGTGCTCTGCACCGAAGACACACACCACCACAGAGTGTGTGAGTTTGTGTGTGTGTGTGTGTGTGTGCGCTGCCAGAACGATCAAGACCATCAACATTGCTGCACTACACAGTTTAGTTTATGTGGCGGCTGGATTTGTGAGATCACAGGATCACGCGAGAGCATTAGCTGCAGAAAATCCAAAGTGATAAAGAAAAGATCTACACAGCTTTGTTAATGTATGTTAGGTGTCTTTAATATTTGTCTCAGTTTTATGATTTGGCTGATATTGTGAGTCTATTTACACTCAAGTATGGAAGAAAATTATCGTACAGTTTGCTGTGATGTTGCACATTTTATATTTTTATCTATCGACAAGGTGCACAGCCCACCTCCACACAAAACCAATGAACACTTTGGCATTTATTAACCAAAAAATACTTTGATTTTATTCAGCATTTATTCCATTTCTTTCTATCTTTTAACTTTTGTCCTTTATATTTATTTCTTCTTTTGGCTTTTGTTTAAAGCAGCTGCAAAAACATATTTTTGTTGTTGACTCTGGTGCCCCCTGTGGACTCAAGCGGTATGAGCACCATCTTCTCCTGTAAGATTTTCATCTGACATTTGTTGTTACTGTTTTTCTTTTTGACTGGAACAATTTCAAATCTATGGCCAGAATTTAAGTTTAAAACAAACAAAATGAACTAATGAACTACCCTTGAAGAGCGGCAGGTGTTGAAGCCAGCTTTCGTAGTGGCCAAACCGTGTAATTACAGTGTCACGTGATGCATGATCTTTTTTTTTTGAGGCTCGCAACCCCACGCAAAATGACTTGTTTGATTATCATAAGTTAAGCTATTTGGTCCAATAACATTTGGAAAGTCTGCAAGAGCCGCCAGATTAAATCACTCTATTTCTTAGTTAGCAGGGTGCTAAATTGGAAGTTAGCCAGCTTGGTCGGTGGAAGTCTTAAGTGCACACACTCTATTGGCCCCACAACACAGAAGATCTGGGCAATTTTATAGCCAGAAAGTCGAGCCATGTTGGCTTCATGCGCCACTGAGCAGCTTTCATACTGTATGAATGAATGGGGCTCTGCCTCCAACACTGTCTATATTTAAATGTTAAATCCTTGGTTCAAAGTGTGTGAAGAAACAACATTGTTGACATTATGTCAAAGACATCTCTGTACTTTGTTGCAGAGTAAGTTAGCATGCTAGCTACAGACAAGGATAGTAAGCAAAGAGCAGCAGTTGTCGGTTGCTCTGGTGATAAGCTGCCCTCTATGTCTTTGGAGCTACCTTCGAATTTTGGCCATATTTTACAAATTACACTATTAAACACAGCTGTTTGTAGGATGCATAGTGATGAGGTAAAGTATTCATGTGTCGCTTTTTAAGATAAATAACTGTAATATGACGATGGTGAAACAAATTAAACTTTGAGTACCATTCATACGCCTAGGTTAGCCTACATGTAGCATACAGCTAACAGATTCAGTTGCACGGTAACAGTAAATGTATTGAGAAAGCTTAAGTTATCAATGTTTCCTCACGATGTTACGTCTTCATAATAATAATGAGCCAACAGTAAGATATAGTTTGTTAGCAAGGCCAGCATAAATTGTTAAGTTATGAGCCGGTTGTTCTGCTGCCGTACCACCAGACTACAGAGCAGCTTCTTCCTTCAGGCTGTAATCCTTGATTCATCCTCAGCGCTCTGCCATAAAACATAGTTTTAATTTTACATACAGTTGTTGAACCCTCCAGCTTTCTCTCTCTCTTACACACACATACACACACACACACACAATCCAACACACACATGCTTTAGGAAATGAGCTAATCACACACTGAGTCATCGGATGAGGATTACTCTCCTCTTCTCCAACCCACTCCTCTCTTCTTCTTCTTCTTCTTCTTCTTCTTCTTCTTCTTCTTCCTCCTCCACTCCAGTAATGGTAGCATCATTTATATTCTATGAGAGATAAAAGCAGAGGGGAGCAACAATAGGCCAATTGGAGTGGCTTTGAGAGAGAGAGAAGGAGAGAGAGAGAGAGAGAGCATGGAGTCAAACAGACGGCTAATGGTTTTCCTTAATAAACCACTGTGCTCTCGGATGATTCCCCTTTACGCGCAAACAGACAGCCATGACTAAGATTAGCCTGAGGATGAACACAACAATGAACAGAGGAGAGGAGAGGAGAGGAGAGGAGAGGAGAGGAGAGGAGAGTGTGGACAGACCATCAGCTGTAATTTCACATCCTTACATCATTCATCTCTCCCGTCCAGGGAACTCTGTGTGTGTGTGTGTGTGTGTGTGTGTGTGTGTGTTATTTTATACCGTTTTCTTTCATTCATGTCTCATGTGTGTGTGTTTCTCACAGGTGTCAGTTTGTGCTCACCTGTTTCTCGTACACTGACACCATCTTCTCTTCTTCTGTCTGTATGTAAAACATAGGATTGTTTTTTCTGTGTACAGCGTCTGTCACAGGTGGTGCACACATGCTCTGTATTATACACTTTTCCGTCTTCCTACTGCGGTCAACCCTAGAGGACGGGGGATTGAGTTTTTCTAGCTTGGGCCTAGTTAAAGCCACTGCTGCTGAGGAGCCGTTAAGTCCAGTGAGACAGTGTTGAGCATTTAATAAACAGTGTCGGGGGTGACTTGTTACAAAGCAATCCGTTAGAGTACTCAGATTACTTTTTTGTTGTAACGAGTAACGTAACGCATTAGTTCTGCAATTCAAGTAATCCGTTATTAAGTTAGTTTTTCCTAAAAGTAATCTGTTACTGGAAAAAGTTGCCGTCTTTTCCTTTCCTTTTGTCGCCACAAAATTAAACAAGTTCCCTGAAGCATCGTATTTCATCACATTTGTGCTTTTATCGTTTCTATGTCATAGTGTACGGCTTCATTAGTTGCATTTTTAAACATTATATCCTTCGCTGTCAGATTGTTAGCAATATAAAGGGTTGTAAATGTTGTATTGTGTCTGTCATCCCTATTATCAGGCTGCTGAGTTACCGATTGTGGACCGTAAAGAGGGCTACAAAATGACGGTAGTGTCATCTCAGACAATTACATCTGATTTCATGCAACTTTGCCAATTCAGGACTTGAGGTCGAGCAGGTGCGAAGCTGATCTATCAAGGATTTGAAGTGATGCTTCTGTACAAGCAAACACATTTGGGTGCACGTTGAGAAAGAAAATAGCCAAACAGGCGGCCGTTGGAAACAATCACACCATGCCACAATAAAATTCCCAAAAGGAAGATGACAAACCTGCATTAAACACAGAAGTGCATCCGAGTGAAACAAATTACATTATTATGGAGGTCTTGAGTGTGTGTTTATGTAGTATTTTAGGTCTGTTAACTCAACATGTTATCAACTTTTAGTGTATCGTTATCTCAAGATTTTAAACAGTTTCTTTGTGATCATAATCTAATTAAATCCTTATGCGATGTGCTTTTTTATTGGATCCATTATCCCATTAAAGTTACAATGTGCTGTTGAGGTAAATTAGAAAACAGTTTCTCATATCTGTTCTCCAGAGGCAGCTGCAATACTGTCACAACAGCCCAGCTAGCTTATTACAGCTATAGCTTTATTGATCCACACACACACACACACACACACACACACACACAGACACACACACACACACACACGTACTCAGAGTCACGACACCTCCATGCAACAAAGTTATGCTTAGGAGAAGAGAAAGACACACACCTACGCTGTGTGCGACACGGGGAAATGCAGATACAAAAAATTGTTGGTGTCCACACTTTCACCACACACACACACACACACACACACACACACACCTTAGGTCATTAAGGACTCCTACCAGTGTGTCCTGTAAGCAGTTTAGTTCCCTGGTGGACCTGTAATATACCGCTGTGTGTGTATGTGTGTGTGTGTGTGTCGTGGTGTCAGCTGTTTTGTGCCTGTTAAGCCAGAGTTACAGTTTCTTAGTTGGCTTGGGAACAGTTTGTTAGCTAGCTTTGGGACGAGGACGAGCGGAAAAATCATTACACAAGAAAATTGGTTAAAGGGACAGTTCGGGTTTTGTCATCCTCGACTTCCTTCACTTAATCCTTCCTGAACTCTTTGTTTTTTAATATTTAATATATGATATATATCATGTTGTCCAGTCTTACCTGATTTATATTGTAGTTCTGTAGAGATAAGACAGGGACACAGGAAGTTAGTCACAGTCGGGGGCGCCGAGGGGTCGATCTATATATTGACGTCATTGTAAATGGTGCGCAACATTCAGGTTTTTTGCATTTATTTAAATGACCAGGAAAACTTTTACAAAATAGTTATTAACAACAATTTACGGCAATTTGAGAAGTTTTGCACTACAGCAGACAGCAAACCTGAACACCAAAATACTATAGGTCAAAGCAGCTGTAGCAACTAAAGTTGACATCAGCGAGACAGCAAGAGATGAAGAAGGAGAGACTCCCTTATCAAAGTTTATTCATCTAAGTTGATTGACAACAAAGAATCTGAATGAAGATGACTTTTACAAATGTGCAATAATTCATTCTCATAGTCTCTCAATGTGTTTGTTTTTTTCCTGGAGTGTGGATATAATCAGTGCCATGTTCAATACACATGATCTCTGTAAGATCAGTGGCTAAAACACTAACTGATGCTCTCTTTGTTTACAGGAGAAGATATGAAATGTTAGCTCATTTATCAGACTGTTATCACTCTTTCTTTCAAATCATGGAGAGATGGAGAGGATGATGAGCAGTGTGGATGAAAGTAGAGAGAAAAAGGAGGAAGAGAGGGAGATACTCTCTGAAGGCGAATAAGAGAGGACAGCAGAGAAGCTCCGCCGCAGCTGGAATTGATTTTTTAGGAAGCGACGGAGAGAAGCAGGAAACTACTGCTACATCCCCTCGAGCCTCCGCTGACACACACACACACCTGTGAGAACACACCTGCACACACACTTTGCTGATTCTGCACCTGACACACACACACTCACACTCCTCTGCCTCTCTGACTCTTTCCTTTTAACCTTGCACAAACGCAGACTCAAATCAGTGGAGATCACCTTTGAAAATGTTTCTTTGTGGCGTTTTTCTTCCCATCAAAGTTGCTAAATTAGCTCTCTGGTAGACTCTGTTACACTTCAAACGGCAACATGAACTGGAAGTAATGAAAAATACCAGTGTGTGTGCGTTTGAGTACAATTCATTACAATGATATTGATCTGCTCAGAGGAAAAGCTCTGAGATTACTGCTGCCACTGTTTCCTTCGGAGGCCACGACAGCCTTTTAATTTACGACGAGTCAGCAGGAATTTTTGGGCTATGAGCTTTTGAAATGAATAACCGGATGTGTGTTTTGTATGCATATCTGTAAAACTGAGCAAAATATGTATTTAAATCATGTATTTGGCATGTAGCTGCAACGTTTACACCATTTAAAATGCTCACAAAACAGCAGTGAGCTGCTCCAAAGCTCCAGATATATCCACATGCTGAAGTGCAGTGGAGCAAAATACTCTGCCTGTGTCTATTTTTTAGTCTCTCATAACCAAACCATGACAGCAACGATATAAGAGATTAACCAAAATGCTGCGAATCTGTTCATATGTAAGATGCAATCATTAGCGTAAGCTTACTACTTACGATGCTGACCTAGAGTTCTTCTAAAGGCCAAAGATCATTAAAAATGCTAAAGATATAATATAGAGGAATTCTGCATAAAATGTCTAAAAACAGCTACAACTGACTGAAGTTATATATTTTGTTGAGTTGTGTACTTACATTATTCTAAATGTTTCCAACAGAGAAATCCACAAGTTTATTTTGGGATAGGGAAATTGGCGAACAAGACTAAATTTACCATTAATAGAAATTTATCGCATTGCCTCGTCTGTGCATATTTGTGCCTGAGTCACGTCAGACAGATTTTCATCAGCAGTGGTGGTCTTGTGTGTCCACCACAACTGAAGCGATCATTTGTGTTTACCCGGGTTACCTGCCTGTTTATCTGCCCTAACAGCTAAATTATTTAACTGTACATTAGCCATAAGCACACAACAATTCAGCACTCACAAGAGACTCTTGTTCTCTCTCTTCATTTCCCCTCTCTTCTCTGTAACTAGTACATGTCCCCCCTCTGTGGATCACTGCTGCAGTCAGGTTGATAAACAGGACTGAAGATAAATCCACTTTTAAATCCCAAAGGTTAAAAGTAATCTCTGAGCTCTCTGAGAGGTGGCATACGGCATCAACATCACGTGATGCACAGGGGCCAAAAATACTTTTATCTCATAAGTTAAAATGTGAAAGAAGCGGCTGTAAAACAGTGGATACATTTTCTGAAATGACTCAGAGACGAAGCTTTGTGGAAAATCCAGGTATTTTTATACAAGGGCTTCATGCACCACTGAGCAGCTTACATAGGAATGAACGGAGCCCCACCTCCAACGCTGTATTCAGTTCTCGTCATACATCCATGACCTAACCGAGAAGACTAGCTAAATTAGCTAGTTAGCAACAGCTGGCAAAATTGACCCATCACTAGCTATGAGATTTTGCTTTTTCAGTGTTGGTCTAAAATCAAGGACCTGTGTTTCAAAAGTCACTACATTTGTTGCTAAATTTGCTTTTCTTTGATTGTGAAAAAAGGTTAAACTCTATAGAAAGCAGGAATAATCACCAGCTAACACTCAGTAATTGGTTTAATAACATCAAGGGCAGGAACTCCTCACACTGCTCGGTTGTTGAAAATCCCCTCTGCTTTGAAGCTGAAGTGTGGACGCTTTCCGTTTTTTTGCATTAAAACCAGAGCTGCAATTCACCCGCTAAAGTCACCAAAGTCGTCGTCAACTGGTTTTGTGTGTTTCAGACTTCCTAAAAGACTAAACTTGAAATTAAATGAACTGTTGCTTGAAATAAATAAGTCTGAGGTTTTTCTTCCAGCGAGGCTCACCGCTGTGAATGTGTGTGCACAGAAAGTAATGAAAAACAGCACGTTTGCTCAGCCAGCTTAACCCAGACAAATAAAGGTTAATGAAAAACAAGCCCTTAAACTGAATGTGTAATTTCTGCAGGAGGCTACAGAGCGTGTGTGTGTAGTACAGTAAAGACACACCTCACCTGTGTGTGTTTGTGTGTGTGTGTATATGTGTGTGTGTGTGTTTCTAAGCTAACCACACCCACACACTCACACAGCCACAGGAAAACCCTGTAGAGTAACTGTATAATTATGCAAAGAAACCGACTGCACACGCTCCTGTGAAGAAACGAGCGATTCTTCAAAGTGAATCAACAGTTGCGGAGAGTCTCGGTGAAATGAATGGAAATATGAATATGGAATATCAGAGTTCTGCCTTTTCTGCCCTGTCAGCTTTACTTTTTTTAAGGAAGCATTGCAGCACCACAGACCTACTTTTCCTCTCCTCACACTGCTGCGTATTGCACCAGAGTCTTTGAGACGCATGTTTTAAGCAGATATAAACTCAGAAAATAAACATTTGTGACCCTTAATTAAATCTAAACATGTATGTTTACTGTATGTTTATGAGTGTTTCTAGTTTTTTATTCATGTAAAAACTTTTAAAAGCGTGCACATCCAAACAAATTAAACAAGAGGTGAAGGACAGGAGCAAAAAATACAAAAATCCTTCTCATCCCCCCTCCTTAAATATGAGGCAGGGCTGATTGCCTGATGAGCAGCACCCGAGAGAAGTGAAGGAGAACAGAGGAGGGGGGAGCGCGTAACAGCGACACTTGTGGTTTGGGGTGAAATATCTTAGAAACCGTTGGATGGAGAAGCATAACATTCGTTTCGAGGACTATTGCATGTGTGGTTATGTCTTAGTAAATCAACACCTGGGAGTTTATCCTCCACCTCCAGCACCTTATGAACAACTACAACATTATATTTTTAAGGGATTTGTTAGTTTGTCTTAGCGGATCATTTGAACGATCATATTTACAGAGATCATCTTTCTCTCTATCTGCCAAACTCGGCATCAGTCAGGATAAATTGTCGCCATCAATTTTACTCATTGCAATAAAATGGAAATGGAGTCATATTTCTCATCCGTGCCTCTGCCTCCTTCTCACTCTCCAGAATGTTTCCCTGCGTGAGCTTAAGCAAGCATAGCCATGATTAACTGGAAATTTGACTAAACAATCCTCTGAGCGTCTCTCAGTCATTATGCCTCAATATGACAGATTGTTAATACTCCGAGATTTTAACATTCATGAGGGAGCGAGAAACAAAGAAACTGGAGCCACAGAGTGTGAGAAGAACAGAGATATGACTGGACACTAATGAAGATGTATGTTGCCAGTACACATCGCTAAGTGTGTGTGTGAGTGTGTGTCTACTTTGGGAGAATGAACTTCATTGGGATCTAAATTGCCTCTAAAATGGCTTGATGAATGAAAGTAGAAAAAAATAAATCACACTTGTCAGTTTCAATTTATTCAAACAGTAAAACCTCTATTGCTCTATCATCCATGTCATGTCTGTGAATCTATCTGCCACTACCACATCCTCCTGATTCAGAAATTATCCTACGGTCACTTGTTTCCTCATCACCTGGCTGTAGTTTCAGCTTAGAGTGTGTTTAACTGAAATATATACAATACATATAATATTATAAACTATACTCCCACCTCGGTCCGATCCATGCTGCCTGTCACAAAAAAAATTGGACACAGATTAACGTGAAAGCTCTCGTGACCTTTTGTTCAAGAAACAGCCTGCAGTAGGACTCGACTCTTAGGCTGTCAGTCTGCAGCAAAGTCGGATTTAAATAGAAACCAGCTCAAACATGTTGCAATAGATTTGTTTTTAAGCCTAACATAAAGGGAGCAAATACTATCCAGCACAATCAGAAACTTCAGCAACAACATTAAAGGTGCACTATGTAGTTTTGGGGAAGATAGCGTACACTTAAATGGATGTATATTTTTTTAGGTGTGCCTTCCTTTAGGTAGCTAAAATACAACTTGCTGTCGGTACCCTTTTAGCAGTACGATGCTTTGCTTCCTTGTGGGCGCTACCACACAGGGGGAGAGCTGACGATCATCTACTGCAGGTAATAAGTGCTGACTGGGGATAAGTGCCTCACACAACCCCACATCAAAAGACCCGAACTATCACTTTAATAACAGCCATGCAGTTAAAGAGCAAAACAGTGAGGATGGGGATGGAAGAGGTCAGAGATTTTTTTTTCTTCTGTAAAGGCACCTACAGACTGTGCAAAAATACCCACTTCACAAACTCATCGCATATCAGACTGTGCCAGACGGGTCTAACAGCGGTAGGGTAAACAGATTTCAGCAGTAGCATTACACTATCCTGTTAGTCTATTGTGTGTGATTTCATGCCATGTTTTGATTGGATTTGAAGCAGCGTCATATACAGCAGCCTGGTCGAAGTGTGTAACGCTGTAGGTTCCCCTCTAGCATCACTTGCGTCACTGCATCACTGTCACAGCGTGATGCTAGAGGGGCAGTATAAAGGGTGAGACAGTCCCAGTCAGGGTTAATGGGATAATTCAACGTGTACAAAAAACATCCAAACCATTAAAACATATCTGCAGGAGTATTACCTGTAACTAAGGGGCAGCTTACCTGACAAGTAAAGAGGTGTCAAGTTAAAATCCTACAGTCATGACAGTAATAGTTTGAAATTAGTCTGTCGTTGGTATTGATGAACAACTTCATCACCTCGTTCAGTTATTTATAGTTCCAGTTTTTTGCTTCCGGTCCTCTGAAATTTCATTCCCCTTTCAAATAATCATCTCATGTTTGTGAGTCTGAATGTTTTGACATCTCACTCCTGAGCTGTTTTGCCTTCAAGACAGATTAGTGGGCCAACAAGCACAATGACCCCCGTAAATAAGTTCAAGTAGTTTGATGAAATCTGTTTGATTACAGTCCTTCTTCTCCACTGCCTCTTTGTTTTTACAAGCACCTCCACAGATACTGTTTAATCAGAAGCCGCCGTATTTAGCAGCCATTCATCAACGCAATGCTCTCTCCCACTGTTCACTGCCGCAGACATTTCCTCTTTATCACGGCAAAATGTCGTGAACTGAGCGCAGATTTCTCTTGGATGGGGTCTTTACTCAGTCAACCACAGGCTAACTAGCTAATTAGATCTCAGGCTACCTGCTGTGTTTGCCCTTGAGGGGGGCGCCGGTTTAATACGAGGGAGTGAGTGCAGATTTCTGGCCGATGAATGTGTGTTTGAGTCGGTGTAAGTGTGCGGACATGAACGGCTTCCTGCATGGATGCATGCAGTATAGCAGCAGGAACTCATATGTGCACATTTTATCTCTTTGTATGTGCCATGTGTTTCTAGACTGTGTGTGTAATTGGGTGTGTAAGTGTCTCTGTGTCTGTGTGTGGGGGTGTGTTGTTTATTTAAAACAAATGGATGGAGACTGATTGTTCATGTGTTTAGAAATTTCCAATAAACTAGCTTCCCTCTTCTTCTTCTACCTCCACATTTGAATATACAGTAAGTTGTCTGAAGCTCCCCATAAATGCTTAAATATGTTCACATGCTGTTCTGAAAGTTTTTTAGTTAGTGCTCCAAGATAAGCCAATGAAATGAAGGCGTTGCTCTTATTAAACTGTACCCAGCAATGATTTATATGGTTTAAAGTGGACCTTTTCAAATAACTTTTAGTCTTCTTTTGTAAATATCAGTAAAGGAACAACACACCATTCCACCACGAGATGCTGTATGCAGTACAACAGACCTATTCAACTGACGGCCCTTAAACAACCTTATACCAGCCCCTTGATAATTTTGTTAGTAGGCTAATTCGCCCATTCATTAGTTGTGTCTGTTGCTCAACACAAAAATACAGAAGCCCAAAACAGTCATGAGTCAAACAACAGATAACAAGTTACATTTTTCCCAATATTTCTCAAGCTCACAAGACATTTATATCATTAGCGGTTACATCGGTGAAATGCTGCCCCCTATTTGTTTGGAGTAAGAATTCAACAGGTGGCCAATTATCACACATTGCACCTTTTAATATGTGTATAACTGAGGTTGTACTTGAACTGGACTGAATTACAGTAAATTACACTTTTTTTTTTACTTTTTGTATAATGCAGTCCGACCTCACTGCAAAACACAACCTTTAACAACTTTAACATTTTCATCTTTATCTAGAATTTGTGTCAGATCTGTTGGATTACAAATTGCATTCATAGTATAGTACAAAAGTATAGTAAAATAAGTACAAAGTAAAATTACTGATTACTTATTTTACTGGTGGACCTCTGGAAGAAAAACTGATTGAAGATCAGTGTTGTTGTTGTTACTCAAAAAATAAATAAATAAATAAATAATGAATTAGACACTATGTTTTACAAAAAGCATTTTTGTTTTATTTTATTTACTTATTTATTCCCTGTAGAAAGTAATTTACATTACCTTTGTGTTACTCCACAGCTTCACACAGTGTTTATACCTCATGAGGAGGAATCTTTAAATTGCTTATATTAGGAACAGTAACTATACTGTGTTAGAGACCAATGTAATGTGATTACAATACACACAAAATATCTACTTAAAATATTAACATTTTTACTTTGCTTAAAATATTTATCACCTGAATCATAGTCAGGGTTTTTACACCTATTCATGTGTTTATGAGCAAAATGATGCAACTTTACGTAGCCATGTTTATTATGTGTTTTGTGAACTTCCTTCAACCCACTAAAGAGGCCACTTTGATAAAACATTATCCACCTACTCTTCAACTGGACTGTTATGAATAAAAACTAGATTTACAATTAAATAATGTTTGAGTGGTTGTATGGTTGTAACCATAACAGTTCACAGTTCGAATCGACTGTAGTCATGACGATGTGATGATTCCATCATGATGTGTTTTGAGATTTCTCTCCTCACTCATCAAACCTGTTGAGACTCTCCAGACACACCAACCTAGAAACTGAGAGAAACTAAACTAAACTTAACTAAACTTCAAACTAAAACTCAAGATGAGTGACCGAGACGCATCTTCACACCAGCCAGGCTCCATGTTTAATGATTTCCGTCTGGAGGGCCGTTTTTGTGATGCAGTCATCAAAGTCAAGGATGTGGAGTTTCCCATCCACAAGATCATCCTCTGTAGATGCAGCTCGTACTTCCGGTGAGTCAGTAATCTGATATCAAGAAGATTATTAATTAGTATCTGTTTAAATAAGCAGGAAAACACAATGATAGGTTCATGATTAATCACAGTGAGCGATGCGTTGGTTTGATTCATGAGCAGTTGTGATGAAACAAGTTGACCTAGAAGTTAGGACATGAATGACCTGATGCAGAGTATAGACAACATATTTTAAAAGATAATTCAAAAGTATAAGTTATGGTGCAGGTTCCCTGTCCGCCCATACAGTCAGATATATATATCAATATCAATATCAATTTGGCAGATTTGGATGGGATTAAGACCACATACAAGCTACACAATAAGAGGTCCCAAGGTAATACTAGTTCTGTGCGAATAGGGCTGAAGACATGTAACAGAGGCAGGATGTTGTTCAGTTTAACAGCAAACAATTTGCCCAAAATGACATCAGTGCACTGAAAATGTAAACCTCACTTGTAATTAAATAATTATAAATCAGTGTGAGGATGTGAGAAAGATGTTGAATACTGTTTGTTTTCAATCCTCTCCTGTGTTTTCATCCTGATCCACAGAGCTTCCTTCACACGCTGGTCAGCGCCAGAAAAAAGGGTCTTCAACATCCCAGGCCTGTCTCCTTCCATGATGCAGCTCATCATTGAGTTTGCATACACCGGCTCGCTCTCTGTGACGGAGAACAACGTACAGGAGCTGCTGCTAGCAGCCGATCAGTTCAATGTAATGGACATAGTACAAGCCTGCTGCGACTTCCTGGGGGAGCAGCTCAGCCCAGAGAACTGCATCGGCATCTGGCAGTTCACTTTCTGCTCCTGCTTTGAGCTGCAGAGCAAGGCCTACCAGTTCATCCTTGATCACTTTGAGGAGGTTGTTTCCAGTGAGGAGTTTAAGGATCTCACTGCGCGGGAACTCACTAACATCCTTAAAAGAGATGACCTCAATGTGAGACAGGAGCATACTGTGTGCGAGGCCATCTTTCGCTGGATCGCCCACAGACCGGAAGAAAGACGAGGACACCTGTTTGTACTCTTGTCTAAGGTAAGTTCTGCCACTAGCTTTAGCTTGGATTTAGCTGACAGCAAAAACATCAATATTGTAACATCACCTTGGTGCTTTGAAACCTGTAGCTCCACTACAAACAAACTAAGAGCTGTAAGCTTTAAGTCATGTTAGACCACAGACTGTATACAAAGAGGGCAGAGTTTCCTGGTAGGAAAAGTGAAGCCACTGCAGTTCAATTCAAAGATTTTCTCTTGGCTTCTCCGTGTAGGTCCGGCTGGCCTTAATGAGTCAGGATCACCTGGGGACAACTGTGATGTCCAGTGAGCTGGTGAAGAGCAACGCTGGGTGCTTTCGAATGGTGAAAGCGATCCTGGAGACCAAAGACCGCCTCACCTCACCTGCACTTGTCATGCGTGACTCTGTCGCTCGTCCTCGCCTGCCTAACGCCATCCTGTTGGCCATCGGAGGCTGGAGCAGAGGTGATCCAACTAATGGCATTGAGGCGTATGACATCCGCGCTGACCTATGGATCAACCTGACAAACAGTCAGGAGCGCCCTCGTGCCTATCATGGCACTGCCTTCCTCGACGGGTACGTCTACTGTGTCGGTGGCTTTGACGGACTGGAGTATTTCAGCAGTGTTCGCAGGCTGGAACTGAGCACACACACCTGGCAGGAGGTGGCCCCCATGCACTTCCGCCGATGCTATGTGTGCATCACTGTGCTGAATGGATGTATCTATGCAATGGGAGGTAACAATGGGCATGTACGCCTCAGGACTGCAGAGTGCTACAGGCCCGACACCAACCAGTGGACCATCATTCCACCCATGCATGAGCACAGGAGCGACGCCAGCTGCACAACAATCAACAACAAGGTGGGTGAAGTGAAAGAGCAGCTGGGACTAGTAACAGAGAGATGTATGGTGCTGACTGGAACATTGCTAATTTGATTTTCTACCTGCTTAAACCAAGAGTTAGAGGGAATTCAGACCTGGTATTAACATCCATCCTGGGTGATCCGACCACAGGTGGACAGCTCAAAACCCTTCAGTTCAAACCTTGAGTGACCAACTGTGATCTGACATCCTCACTCTTAACATGTAGCATCAGTCCAACAAACAGAGACAAAGTTTTTTATACAAATAAAGAAATATCTTCATGTATAACCTTTGACGAATTACCAAGACGGCCTAAAAAGTTTCTCCCAACTCAGCACCTCACATTTACGCAATTTTTTAAGGGAGTCTGGGGATTTTCTTCAGGGGCGACAAAAATGGTAAATTTGACATGTTTACAGTCAATAAATTCTGTCTTCTTTTCATAAATTTAATGCGAATGAAAACAGTTGAAACAGTGTGTTCAAACAGCTGCCAAATTTTGGCAAGTAAGACGCATAAGCATAAGCAGAAGACATTTACACACTATACAAGCGAAGAAACAACTTAATGTATTGCATATAATGCCGAATTTACGAGAATTCATGAATGATTTAGAATTTGTTGAAGTTTGTTCACACAGTTCGTTAAGTTTTTCCTCACTCAATAAACTCTTAAAATCATTTGATTTGTTATGGGAGTCTGGGGATATTGGGGTCAGTAGTTCAATGGTTAGTTGAGACATTCACAAACATCTGCTGCTAACATTGGCAGGTTAAGAGAGCTGAAACATGAAGTTTGCAAGACAGTTTGGCTACACTGAGCAAGATTGTTTTGGCCTATTGAGCTGTACGTTTTACAATAGAAAAAAAAACTTCTAAGTGATCTCCTACAAACAATGTAATGGTGACACGTTTCTAAATCACCTCAATATCTTTTGCTGTTCTGTGCTGCAATTTATATTATTTATCAGCTGACAGCTGCAATAACATCAGATCAGCTGCAATTTATTTTTCAGTTGGACTATTAGATTTGTGACTGGACGCTGGGTCTCAGCTGTGATTTACTTGTTATCTTACAATGGTGTAAAAACATTTCTGTATTATTTGCGTTCATACAATGAAACAATGTCAACAATTGAAATTGAGAAGTGCTAAATGACTTAATGTCCCTTCCTAGATCTACATTTGTGGAGGTTTCGATGGGATTGAGTGCCTGGAAACCTGTGAATATTACAGCCCAGAAACCAACCAGTGGACTGTGATCGCCCCCATGAACAGCCAGCGCAGTGGAGTTGCCATCGTGGCACATGCAGACCACGTCTTTGCAGTGAGTACATTAATGTCATACTCTTGAGACCAAATTTGTGCCAACCTGTCTTGTAGATTGTTCATTGATTGGATCATGTGCTGAGAAACTGTTACCATCTTCATTTAAACACCATTTATTCAACATTTCCTCTCACAGGTCGGTGGCTTCGATGGCAGCGCCCGTCTACGGAGCGCTGAGGTCTACAGTCCCCGCACCAACACCTGGCATGAAGTGTCCTCCATGTTGACCGCCCGGAGCCACTTCGGCATCGAAGTGATCGACGAGCTGCTCTTCGTTGTGGGTGGCTTCAACGGCTTCACCACCTTACATGACGTCGAGTACTACAACCTGTTGACGGATGAGTGGTCTGCAGCCTGTGACATGGAGATTTCCCGCAGCGCCCTCAGCTGCTGCGTGGTGCGTGGACTCCCCAACATGGCTGAGTACACTTGGTGTCGTGACGCTAGGCCACTTTTATAAGTGGAGTTAATGGAGGAAGAATCAATCTAACAGTCTTTTTTATTGTGGTTTTTATTGTGTTTTATTGTGTTTTATTGTGTGTTAATGCTGATTTAACATCAGCATTAGAAAATATTAAATACATTTCTCTGAGCATTGAAACACCTGCTTCTTCTGAGCTTTCTATAATTGTTCACTTAGAGTGAGAACTTATTTTGTGTTATGTGAGAAAGGTTCTGCGTTCGCCTGCTGACACAGCACCCTGCCTGCATCCAAGAGCAGAATAAATGCTGTTAGAAACTGTTCGCTGTTATTTAACTAAATGAAAGGAAGTCTCTGTGCTTATTTGTCACACCCAGTCTTATGGTTAAAGACTAAAAATAAATACAAAAACTAAATAACATACAAACCAGGATGAAACTCAGGGAACGCAGGACTGCAAAAACGTGAGGGCAGAAAACATGAAGAGCAAACACACAGACACTAGGAACAAAACATGACCACTAGACAAGACTAAGGGAAAAACACAGGCTTAAATACGCAGGGACTATTAACAAATGAAACACAGGTGTACACAGAAAAATGACGGGAAAGAGACAAAGACAGGAAGGGGAAAGTCAGAAGACCCATGAGGATGAATTCGACGAAATAAAACTGACAACCAAAACCATGACATGAAGGCCTTTAATTGTCAGATGTGACCCACCAGCAGTTTCTCATTATTGCCCTCACAAGACAACTACATACTGTGATACTGTGTGTTAATGAAGCACAAATGCTGCTAATATAATGTTTACAGAATGAGTACACGACAGAGTACACTGTAAAATATGTGTTAAAAATATAACAATGGAAATGTGAATGAAACACTAACCCCAACTGCTGAAAATAAATAAATGAATCAATAAAATGTTGGAATGAGTTGTCCTGTGTGTACTTTGAGGATTTTCAGTACCAAGCCATTTTCACGTTGGGCTGGAGTTGAACAAAACCTGATAACTTGCCATGAGAGTCCACATTTATTAGAATGGACAGTACATTCTTGACATGCGGTCGACCTTGTGTTGACATTTCAGACAGACTGTGTCCTAATGCTTTAAGCTAAGCAGCTATGGTGAAGTTTTTGGCTTTAAAAAGGTGACTTGTTTTTAAATCCATTTTGGACCCCGGGGCTTCCAGAGACTTGGCTTACACCAGATGAGCTGTTTAAAGCCATTTTATGTCTCTTATTTCAGCTGTTATTTGCGTTTTAAAAACAAGTTCCCACATACTTCAGTTGTTTAGGAGAATGCTGCAACGCTGTTTGGCTGTCTCAGTTGTCTTATCATTTCAGTATTATTCTGAAGCTCTCGGTCGGTGTACAACTTTCATAGTATTTCTTTTATTGTAGTGTAATGGGCCTGGCTCAAACACTGAGACATATACACAAGAGTGCATTGCTGACTGACACGCAGAGACTAAAATCAGAGGCGAAGAGTGAAGGAATAAAAGGAAGGATGGAGAAAGAGAGAATAGAGCGATGGAGAGAGAGAAAGACCTGCAGCGAGAAACATGGACAGAGGAATGACAGAGAGATCCAGTCAGAGAACAACTTAGTGCTGTTACATGACTTTCTGGCTGATGTCAAGGACTAGCTGTTCCACAATCTCCTCCAACTAAATTTGGACAAAACTGGGATTATTCAGGGGGAAGAAAAGCTTGAATGACTTCAGTCTGTCCTTCTCTGTTTTTGCCGCATGCACCACCCTCCCTCCCTCCCTCCCTCCTCTCTCTCCTTCTCTCTCTCTCTCTCTCTGTTGTCCTCTCTCTTAATCTCTCTCTTCCTCTCTTTCCCTCCTCTCTTCTCTCTCTTTTTGTCTTCCTCTTCATCTCACAGACAAAGCAGTGGTCGCTCGTTTTCGGGGAGAGTCACCTTGAGGCAGTGAGTTGTCTACATCCGCATAGGAATATATAGTATGAGTGTGGACATAATGGACGTTGTCTTTGTTTTTAGATCAGAGGACATAAAAATAAACAACTTTCTTCTTCAGCCACTTGCAGAGTGACTTCATTTTGCTCAGATTTCTGTCCTCTGAAAACATTTTAAAGTTTAAAGAGGCCACGTGAAAGAAGGTAGTCACTCCTTTATGCATCTGTTCCTGTGGCTTCTTCTGCGGAAACCAAAGTATTACGTATTTTGGCTGCTCCTTTGTTGATAATATTGCTTACACCTGAAATAACTGCTTTTCAGGCTTTGTAAGTTTATTCATGAGCGTGGCATTTGTGGTCAGATCATTAGTTATCATAACTAAAACCATCTCAACGCATGAGGGAAGGGAGCGTCATCATAACTCGGCAGTATCCACCCTGACGAGCCTCACAGGCAAAGCAGAGGGACGGCAGAGACGCAAATTTTAAAATGGAACGGAGCAAATAGCATGAAATATTAAATTCAACACAGATCAACTGATAAGCTCTCGCTCTTTTGCCCTCCCCCTTCTTCCCAGCACCATGTCCTTCATTTCTCCAGTTTGATATCTTTGTGTGTGTTGGAGCTTTGTGCTGGTGTGCCCTCTGCTGCACCTTCAGACATAGAAACTGTAAGATGTAATGGTTTGTCGGTCTGTTAAAGTAATGTTATTCACTCTTTCACACTCTAATGGAAAAGTAAAACCTTTTTTTAATCACAGTTTGATTTAAATTTGTTTTGTTGGCATCACAGTTGTGTCAAAAGCACATACAGGAAGACAACAGTGGTTATGTTAAACATTATGGAAACATCACAAACTGGCATGGTTCATGCACGGCCCAGGACAGAAAGGCTTTACAGTGATTAAAACCACCCAGAACATCACTGGTACCCATTTACTGAGCATCAGTGACATCGGTGAAGCGAGATGTCTGCACAGAGCCCAAAAGATACTAAAAGACGACACCCATCCCAGCTACAGTCTGTTCACCCTGCTGCTGTCTGACAAGAGATACGGAAGTATCCGCTCCACAACAACACTCCATAAAAAAAAGATGTAGCAGGACTCAAGGACTCTTACATTATTTCTTCCTTGTTTAAAAAATGACTAATACACTTACCTTGAGTCTTATTATATTGTGATAACTGAAGAAGTATACCAAGTTTCGTTGCCCTCTCCCGGGGTCACAATTCTCCTCTATCGATTTATGCATGAAAATTTTCCCACCTTTTCCCCCTTTTAGTGATCACAACTTCTTTCTGGCACTGTATAGCATGTAACGCCACTGTAGGTACTGTTGCACCTCATCCTCTTCAAGAGACTGAGAGAGGGAAAGTGAAATAGGGAGGAGAAAGAAATACCCAAGCAATTTCATAAGTCCTTGAAGAAGAATTCCCATTCCTCACGGAAGGTTTTAAAAGAAAGCAGTGTGCATTTTGTGACTGAAGGGTCGCACTGAAGTCGAATGAATGAATGAAAACTGAAGGTCATGCCAGAGGGGCGAATTATTCTACCTTCTTTACGGGGAATTAAAAGTTAAATGTGTAGTAGTAACATATACATTTCTGGAGGAGGACCCCCACACCTCCTGATTTGGTTTCAAAATCCTCCCTATTTTTGAGCTCTCAAGGTCGGCAAGTATGAGTTTAACCCAAGAAGTTCTCAATTTTATTAAAATATTGTGGTTATTGCAACTAAACTATGTCATGGCCAGGCAATCAAAACACTCAGTGAAAAGATCATGGTAAAGGTACATCAAAAGGACAACATTAATTGCAAGCTTCATGCCTATAAACCACCCTGACTTCTTTATTTTCCTTCTCACTGGATAACCTTTAGGGCACACTACGTCCTGTGTTGTCAGCAAAGGATTTAGAAGTATCTGAGCTGGAACACATCCACATCAATATTTTATGACACTGCATTGTTTTTAAAATTCTCACTTTCCACAGTACCGCTGAGGTACAGAAAGATCGCAGTTTAGAAAGTAAGATGTGAATTGCATGTCTGTGACAGGACACACTGCATCCATGATCCCAGAACATTGTCATGATGATCATCAAACAATCAGACTTTATTTGTATGGCACTTTTCATACAGCAAAACGTGTTTAAAAGTGTTTCACTTGATGAAAACAATGACTCAACCCCTCACCCAAACAACAGCACCAAACCTGAAGTAAATGCAAAACAGACGCATCCCGGCTAGCAACCCTAGACTCCTCAAATATAAAATACATGACTAAAAGGCTATCATGAACATAAATTAAAAAAACATAAGTAAAAAAAAAAATGAAATACAAAATTGATACATTTTGCTCTAGGTCCATATATTCAACTTACAAAACAGCGATGGAAACAGCTTCTGGAGCAGGCTGGTGAGGCTGATTTTGGTGTTTTTAGTTGTCTGTCACTGGTTGGTTGGGTTAAGGCAACAAAAGGTTAAAGGTCCTGTTTGTTAGAAAAGTTTATTTTCGAGTCTCATTCCCAACTAGTCAAATAATGACGCTATGGGATTGTAGATCAGGTCGGCTGCCATCCCAAAGCGTCAGGTTATGACAAGTCGGGACTCAAAATCAATTTTTCTTACAAAAAGGTCATGAACAGAACATGGTTTGACACTTTCGCAACGTATGTTGAGGATAACTTCTCCCATGTGCGTATTTTTTCGGACTTTTTCTCTGAGTTGCCAAGCTATGACTTACAAAAACATTGCTACAACACCGCTATTTGAGATTGTGCCTGCATCCATCCTCGACCCCGACCTCTTTGCTACATTAAGGGAACAATATACTTCCCACACTGGCACTGAATGTCGGAGCAGGGATTTAAATCGTGAGTTGCAGAGGGTGAAAGTTTGTAATCTTGTGTATGACTTCAATAAAGCATGGCGTAAGTTCAGACCGAGTCTACTCCAATGATTTACTCCTGCCAAGGCCTTTTACCTGTGTTGTGCATTCATTAAAGGGGAATTAGTTCTCCCAGTTGAATCCTCATTACTGCTTTGAGAACTTCCTCACAGAGCAGAGGCTTTTTGGCATAAATTATCAGTTCTGTGATGTCTCTGAAATCCTGAACAAAAAGGTAAATGTATAATTCATGTCTGTGAGAGTCATGTATGTAGATCATCATGAGGTGCTGAGAAACCTAGTATGGACGTAACTAAAAGGGATACTGTGCTGTAATCTTTTGCATGCTTTTATGGGCAATGTGACTATTTTCATTCATACTTGTGTAGCAGACTTGATGAAGTGTCTTCCAGAACTGTACGTACTGTAAGCGTAAGATCTGCAAAGCATTTAGAGACTACATGTACATGTCTGAGAATGCTCTCATGTGTGCATGCGTGTGTCCCCAGAAGATGTGACGACAGGACTTCTACAAATACAGACCGACAGTCCCAACTGTTACGCCGCCCACACACACACAAACACACACAGTGAGGAGGAGCCCTGACATGCACAAAGCACAGAGGTTTTTAAAAAATTATTAGCTAAAGTTGCTTGGCTGATGGTCGATGTTCTAAAAGCCCTGTGCAATACAACTTTAATAGCACTGGCAACAGGGTACACACACACACACACACACACACACACACACACGTACTCAGAGCCATTTTCTCCTCCCTTATTTGCAAGGTCTGGTTTCCCCGTCTCCTCCACTTTCTGTCTCTGCTTCTCCTTCGTCTGTCTGCTTGCTTTGTAGCCGAGGGCTGAAATACAGCTTCTCGCTCATAAAACCAGCGAAAAACACACAAACAGTTATTGTTCCGCTTGAGCAACTGTCAGCAAACTGACAAACGACACTGAATTAGTGCTTCACCGACACAGTGAGATCATGACAACAACGGCGTGGAGCCTGGTTGTGCGCATAAGTAGGTGTATGTTTGAGAGCGTGTGTGTGATCTGTTAAATATAAGTCAATACCTACTGTATTATACTATGTTTTAGTATATGCCGTGTGTGTGTGAAGTAGAAAGAGGGAGTGTGTGTGTGTGTGTGTGTGTGTGTGTGTGTGTGTGTGTGTGTGTGTGTGTGTGTGCGTGTGCGTGTGTGTGTGTGCAGCGCCTGAGGGCTTTGTTCTGTACTGGTGCAATAAAAGACACATTAGAGAAAGAGAGAGATTACAGAAAAAGAAAAAAAACATTATCACCCATAAATGGTGGGGGTTTTTTCTCTCTCTCTCGCAGAAAAAAAAATACAATAAATCTGTGTGGGTGTGAGAAGCAACAGAGCAGAGCTTCACATGATGCGTCTGCCTGGAAATCCTGCATCGAGCCGCTCACACTGACATACATTTTTGAGGAATTTGACTTTTTGAGTTTTGTTGTAACTTACTCAGGCGAAAAAGTGTCCCGATTGGTGTTCTGTGAGAGCTGTGACACACTGTCGGTCGCATCAAAAGAAGAGAAGAAAAAGAGATATCAGAGGAAGTCTGGCAAGAGGGATCTGGAGGATGAAGAAAGAGAGAAGAAGAGGATGAAAGATAGAGGAGGATGGTGGTTTAAAGATAAGGGAAGGGAGGACGTAGTGGTGTGTTGAGTAGAGGGTGGAATCAATTTCCCCTGTCATGCTCCACACCTGTCTCACCCTCTCGGCGTGTGTGCGGCAGGTGATTTAGATGGGAGGGTCGGACAATAGTTTCCCATTTGGAAAGCATTCAATTCATCCCACGCAAACACACACACACACACACACATTATAAAACAGCTCTTACACTCCCTCTCGACCTCCGTATGACCTCTGCCTGTTTCCTCTTACCTGTGTGTCAGTCATGCAACATCAGACTGACAGCACCTCTCCGCTTTAGCTGACAGTTGTCCTGTTCACATCCAGCAGTCACATTGAAGGATGAGCTTTTCCTACCCCCGAATGCTTTGTGAAATATTAGAGTCCGAGCTGAGATGATTACTGAGGAGTTTATCAATAAAGTCAGAGTGAGAATGAACAAAGATGGACCTTAAAGAAGAATTCTGGTTTATTACAACTTGAGGTTTATTTCCAGGGCTTTACCATAATAATATTATCAGTGGTCAAGGAAGCACTAAGATCCTTTTTCTTAAGTAAAATTACTAATACCACACTGTAAAAATACACGGTTACATATTATATATAATCAGGAAAATGTTAGTGGAAATAGACAACTTTTCTTTTGCAGTGTAGAGTTTCCCCAATTGTTCCACCGTTACCTGGGGATGGCGACCAGGGAAAACAATGCCTCTTCCTGTTTAGGTTGCACAACGGCAGTCACACTTAATGCGACCTTTGTTTGTGAGGGAAAAAAAATAGCAGAGTGAAAGGAAACCAATCTATACGTGGACGGTGTCATCTTTGTACAGCCATTCCACTGTGTAATAAGTGTTTACTTTAAAGTTAAAGCAAAAAATGAAAAAGTCTTTTCAAGGAGACCATTGAACAATTGTTTGTCGTGTTTGTGGTGAGCAAAGCAGGTATTTTAAGCTAAACCATGATGTTTTCCTTATCCCAACCTAAATCTAACCAGCCCTTAAGCACAGCGTTGTCATAACATATTATAAAGAATTCAATCCATGAAAAACAAAACCCAAAATGAAATAACCAAATCATCCTTTCATGATAAATTGATATTATGAATCTTGAGGGGAAAAAAATGACGTTGCAAATCTGAACTTGCCGTGGTGTTCTAGTATCTGCCTGGTAGGAAAGGTGGCTGCAGGATTTCGTCTTCCTCCAGCTCTCTGCAGACTTGTACCCAGGGAACGACTCCTCTATTCAGGCCGTCTGTGCAACAGCCTCCCCTGACAACCCGGGAGGTCAAACCACTGTCACTCACGGTGATATGGAGAGAAAGACAGAGAGAGAGAGAGGAAGAGGGAGAGAGAGCAGAGTGAACATACAGAGGGGAGATAAGTAGAGAAAGAGGGAGAGTGAAAAGAAAGGGCACATACAGAAGGGAAGTGGAAGGAGAAGAGATGAGAATCCAAATGAATCTTCTTCACCCAACGGACACACTGTCAAGCTCTGTGTGTGTGTGTGTGTGTGTGTGTGCGTGTGTGAGTGTGTGTCTGTCTTACCTACTAATTGAAATGCGATGAGGTGTGAAACACCCCTTTAAAAGACCTATCACCGTGTGTGAAGCTAAATGTGTGTTCGGAGGGTTATACGCACGCACGTGTGTGTGTGTGTGTGCAACGCATATCAACTCCTTTTGACCATAGATACAATAAAGTGTATGTGTGTGTTAAATGCAAATGTGCGAGTGTCATACTCAAGCAGGGATGTACCTGTTTGCATGCAACATGTTTGAAGCAATCAAACTGAGCGTGAGCACAAGTCCACAATGCAATATAAACAAGTGTGTGAAGTGAATTTGCACATTTGTCCACATGCATACAATAATCAAGTGTGAAAGCTTCTCTGTATGTGTATGTGTGAATGTGACTGAGTGAGTGTGTGCGTATAATTTCATTTTGCTGTCTCAGCCTCTTGTTAAGGAGCCATTTAGAGCTCAGGTTGAGTTTCCTCAGCGCCTACTGACACTTCTTTCCTCCTCACTGCCTCTCTGGCTTCCACCATCTTTTCTCCATCTCTGTCTCATTATCTCTGTCTCTTCCTCGGTCCATCCTCTCTCCTCCTCTGTTGCCTCTCTCTCTCCTTCTTCTCTCCTGTATTGGGTTTCTGCACTACACAGTCTTTTTTATAGTATCTTTTATTGACATATTTTGAAGAAAAGATAGAAGTCACACATTAATCACTACCCCAAACCCAGCTTAAACACACACACACAGATATCAAGGAGGTGGGATACAGTAAACAAGTATGTCCAAGGTTGACATTTGTACCAAACGTGACATATCACACTTACATTTTATGCTTTTTAGCCACCTTTCACATCAGTAGGTGATATTACAGCCAACAAGTCTGCCAAACATACAAACAGGGTGTTTTATTGAGGCGAAGGGCAAACCTTGATTTTTTTCCTAACCCTAACCAAAGCACAGTGATTCCACCTAAACAAACATAAAGTTGCAACATAAAGAAACATTTTGCTTTTAACTTATCTGTGGTTTTGTACAAATGTACTTATATGCTCTTCTTAATCATGTATTCATGTATCAAGGACACAATAAGCTCATAACAGTACATGTCCTCCACATGTAGTTGTTAAATGCATCGATCAGGATTTGGTGTAAAGAAAATCAAAATTGAGAAGGAAAAGTACAAAATGGAGTCAGATGTTGGAACCCCAGGATTCTTCCCATCCATGTTGATGTTTATACTATTTTCTAAAACATGGTGGAGTTGGTGCCTTCAAGTCCTTGAGAATAACAATATTTTGCTAGTGCAGTGTTTGAATGTATGAAGGGATAATTAACAAGTCCTCCAGTCTTCTTTTTTTTACTTGATTGTTTATTTGTAATGACTAAAATGTTTTAGTTGGAAATGGATGCAAACACGTCCTTGAAAAACTTACTGATCTTCAAGCTAAATTATGCAGTATATTAAATCCAGTAAAAATAACACCAGTCAGTGCAGTTTTTTATTATGCAGCCTGTATGAGCTTTCACTTAACAGGGGGAATATTTTGGCTAATTACTCAAACAGTTTTTGCTGTGGTAATTGATGATATTCGGTTGCAGCATAGTCCTCTAGGAGCATGTAATGTGTGTGTGTGTGTGTTTGTGAGTGTGTTCACACCAACACCAACACTAACTAAATGTGTGTTTGGGCTGTGTGAATGCGACTGCATTGCTTAAAATGCAATTTAACTGTGTGTTTGAGAGTATGAGTCAGTTTATATCCATACTCAACTAGGTACAGCCTTTGTGCTGCAGGTGTTGGCATATAGATGTTCGTGTGTGTGTGTGTGTGTGTGTGTGTGCGTGTGTGTATAAGAAGCCCTCTATATGTTTCCTATCAGATTGGTGAACCGTGATATTACACTCTAAGCTTATATACATATTCATCCATTTGCACACACACATGAACACACAGACACTGAAAGTCACTTGCCCTCTAAGGCCCTATTAAAACTACACTGTGATATTATCAGGCATAAATATCCATATTTTTAGAAAATGTACATACTGCTTTTTTTTTTAAAAACATAAAAACATGTCCCAGGGCTGGAGGCGGTTACAGCAGTTGTGCCTGCACACATTACAACCTGTGTTTTTATCTCTCATTCTCGCAACTCTTCGCTCTTTTACCTCTGCACTTTAAACTGAACAGTTATCAAAGGTTTTGCCCTAGAATCTTTTATAATGTGCATACATACCTGCAGTGGTATCATTCAGTAGATGCAACAATATGTAGTCTCACATACTCGGCTCTGTGGTGTTATTATGGATCCCACTGGTTTTCTCGCAAGACCCGCCCTAATCTGCCCCTGTTAGTCACCTTGTTGGTTGGATTCTCCACTCTTGACTCAAATTGTTAACTCACAGTGTAAAGTGGTTATGTCTGTTATTCTGTAGTTTTCTGTGGTTTTCTTACGGTTCTGACACAATGGTTTATGAGATGTAGTTTCCCCAGTAAACACACCAACCTATTCACACATCCTTCCTGGTCTTCTGCTGATGCGTACCCACCAGTTTGAAAAGAGAACGGACAGGCAGTGGACCTGCATCCTTTTCCAAACCAATTACATGACAAGAGGTAGAATTTGTTTGTACCAAGCCTAAAAATAACACTTTGACAATCAATCATATAAACATTTTCTGGTCTGATGCATAGGAAGGACGTCATTTGTCAGTGTTGTATAAAACTGGTACAAATCAAAACCTTTTTTTGATCTGATGCCACTATGTTTAAGGTTTGGTTAGACTGAGGCACAAAACCAACCAATGTTGACTGTTGGTAGGAAACAGGAAGCAAAGCAAGAGTCAAACTTGGTTGTTTTGTTGATCCATCCAGTCACCCAGACCTCCTTCTGTGGACTTTGTGGCCATATCACAACGTCACTCAACTTCCTCCTTTGGTCATGATGGCCAAGGAGCATTCCTCAGCCCAATCACTAATTAATGTTGGCAATGTTTTTAGGCATTGCTAGAACAACTACAGGCTCAACGTTTTCAGAGGTAAACTGGCTGCTCAAGGGTCTTTAAGATATTTTCTCCAAACGATTAGATTAAGGTTACTGAAAGCAGAAGGAGCTAAAACATATATGGTAAGGAACAAATAATATTGTTAGTTGACCATGTTGCTGTTACTACAAACTACTTTTAGACTCCAGTGAGCTGCCAACAAGTTTTAGCAGCTGCAGGATGTAATCTACAGGAATTTACTGGGAAAATTGTGAAAGAAGATATAAAACACAACATTTTAACTCAATCCTAAAGACTCCCACGTATCCCCCTGAAGTGTACTTAAAGCTTCCCCTCCTGTAATGGCACACTGGGCAGATCATGAAGGACGTGCCCTTTTCCTACTCCTTCACACCTCAGCATGTGATGTCAGATATGAATAAATATGAGTCAAATCACCTGAGAGCACTTGAAACCCATTTCACTTGGGGAAGAGCTTTCAGTTTTTAACCACAGGAGATCTTACAGGTGTGAAGATACATCTTAATCAGCTGAAGACTGCTTTGGGGCAAAATACTAACTTTTAAAAGTGAAGCTGTTTTCTGTCCTTTATTTTTTTAAAGCGAATTTCTCTTCTTTTCCCAGTCCAGATTATTTGCTATGGCACGTCCAAGATATAGGCCTGTCTTATTAGTAATGGTGCTCGCTGTTTAGTTTTGAGTTTCGCAGATCTTCTGCTTTATGAATGATTTAAGGTGAAAACTACATAGGGACAGCGTATCAACTATTTAAAACCCTTCATCTGCTGAAGGCTAGAAGGTCAGACATCATGGGAAACAGGAATTAGCATATTTAAATGCTTTGGAGCAATAAATAAAATATTCTCTATATGTGGCTTCTCATTTTATGTCTTCACCATCTTTGTCTTTCCTGATGCATACAGATACAGTCTTTTTATCCTTATTCTATTTGGAAATGCTGTCTAAATGCTTGTTTATTAGTTTTCTGATTAGTTATTGCATCAAAGCAGCTGTTCCTGGAGTTTAATTTTGTGCAATTACATTTGATTTTTACAAAGCATAACTAAGCTGGTCAACCTAAATAATTTGTTAATTTCTGTGAGTTGGATCACATTTGTTCAACATTTGGGCAATATTAAATGCTCTGCTCCGATCTGCCTTATTAAAAAGTTGTGTTTGAAACAAACAATAGTAGTGGTGGTTGAAATATTGGCAAAATATTTTGTTCATAATACAGTGATATTTCCTTCAGACACATTCAAGGCTAACTTATCAATTAAACCACTGATTTCAAGACGCTGCAGGGAACTCTTGAGTTGTAGATGTCAACAAGCGCTTGTTGTGTTGCATTTCTTATTCCTTTCATGTATCTTCTCTTGTATTAAACCCAACTGTGATGCTTTATCTGCTGCAGTGGATCCATACTGGCTCAGTTCAGACTAATGTAATATGATGTAGAGTACAACTCAAAATAAAATAATGCTGCAATTGATTTCATAGATGTTTTTACAAAACGCACATGCATACACACACACACACACACACACACACACACACACACACACACACTGACAGGTACTGTTATAGCTAGGAAGCCTTTTTTCAGGTCCAGTGAATGTTAGAATTAGTATCATTAGTGGGCCAAAGGCAATATAAGAAAATCAATATCTTTAGCAGAAATAGGAGAAAATCAATCACCTTTTAATAGAAGGTCATTTGTCTTTACAGGTAAAGTACTGGCAGATGGTAGCCAATCAGAATCAATAGGATCCTCCATGTGGCCAATAGTGATCTAAGTTACTGTATTAGAGAGACTCTCTCTGGTTAGTCATGCTAGATTTACTCTTCAGCTAAAGCTCACGTGGTGTTGGTAAACTTTGTGCGATGGATTTAAGAGTTAGAGATCAATATCTGACCATAAATGACAGCATTTGAATCTAATGTATGCTAACATGCTAAAAATAGTCGGTTAACATCGCATTATAGCTGCTAAATATAAGAATATTAACATTGTAACTGCCGTTAGCACGCTGTCATTAGCATTTAGCTCAAATTCCTGATGTAACTAGACCAAGCCCCCAGGAACACCGCCAGGCTTGGAAGACAATTTGACATAGTGGCCATACTGTGTAATTACAACGTCACAAGATGTACAACAGCCTTGAAAGACTTTTCTCGTGAGTTCACACAAATATTTGTATTGCATCACAGATCTTGTTTTAGTGATGGTCTTCTTGCACAAATAAAAGATACTGTAGATAAATGGTGGTAACCTTGCCTTCCTGTCGTTCTTCAGTTTGGAATCCACAATATTTCCACACATCTGATTTAATTTGTTGAAAGATTTCCCTTAGTGTATGAATAGACCAGCCAGGCAGCGAGCATGGCTATAGACTCATCGCCATGTTTACTACAACAACATAGACTGAAAGGCGTATGGTTTAACAGGCGTTTAAAACCACCAGATGATACTAATATAGAGGTTTCTGTCACACAGAGACGTGCACAAACACATGTAGCCGCAATAACGTACCTATGAACAAGCAGATACGTTTAAAGACTTGTTTTCTCATGCTGTATTTGAAAAATGTTGCCTCTATCGCCACATTTTGTTTGGTAAAACAAGCTCTGTGTAAAGAGATTACAATAAATCAAAATCACCTATGCCTGGAAACAGCTGCAGTCTCTGGTGTTTTATTGGTCTCCTTTTATTATTTTCCCTTAAAGAAGCTAACTGAATAAAACTAGACTTGCACTTCAAGAAAACATGCACACACTTAATGAATTTGTGCACAAATGATGAAAGCAGCTCATGACAATTTGCAATCCATGTGCTTCATACGCATTTACAGTACATTTTGTATATTTGGTGTCGTTATGCTGCTGAATGTAGAACTTTGTTATGTAACTGTGGAGTTTAATTAACTTACATGGTTTTAAAGGTTCTGTATCACCGTGTAAATGATTACAGATCACTGATAGAAGGGGCAGAGAAGCCATTACTATCATCAACAAGAGCGACATCTCATTACGTTTATTACATCGTTAAAATAGCATACTGCTAGACTTTATTACGTTCAGTTTAATGTATCACACCAAAATGGCTTTCATGTCCATATTTACAGTCTGAACATCTAAGTGCATGATACTGCAAATTAAAATGAATTCATTTCATTTAGAGCAAAATAGTCACACTCACATATACAGTACATACACATACACACATTGTGACACAGTCTTATCAAGGTTAAAGACATTGCCCCTGACATCAGCTTCCTTGTTCATGTGAGAGACCACGCACAAGCAATTAAAATGTCACACACACACACACACACACACACACACACACACAGTCACTTGGAGATTTTGACCTCTGCACAGTCGCCACAGGGCAAAACAAGCGAGGGAGAGAGAGACAGGGAGAGAGATGGAAGCACTGTAAACAATCATCGGTTGCAGTTTTTTACACTGGAGGCAAATCGTCTTAATGAATGTTTTACAAAACACTAATTAACCGTTTACTGAGTAATGAAAGCACAGGGGCCAAAAAAAACAACGCTTATTAAACTTTTACAAATTATTCTGGTATTATTAACTGCATGACTCTTAACATGATGACTTATCAATATGCTAATGATTAATTTATGCTACAGAGCTCGCTGCATTGGAGGGGTCTTTTGAAATAGTCCTTGTTACTTCACAGCTCTCCAGGTCATGTACACACCTTGCAAAGCTCATTCTGAAGGATGCCATGCAGCCCTAATATACATAGTCATATATGCATTCTTTAAAGGGTCACTGCACTGATTTTACACATGAAAGTCAGTGTGCTCATCTTGACTTGTACTCAGCTTATGAGCTTTGTCAAGTCTGAAAATAGAACCTGCCGCGATCATGCTTTTGTGGCGTGTCAGTTAGACTGAAATATCTCAACTTTCCCTCTAGTGCCACCAGTAGGTATACATTTGTCCTTTACAGTGAAAAGTCTCATTAACTCAGGATTTAATTGACATGAAACTCGGTTGAGACATTCAGGCTTCCCTCAGGAGGCATTATAAACCCGGTGATCCTCTGACTTTTCAATCTAACGCCAACATCAAAATTCAAAACTTGTCCTATACTTTGATCTATGATTAAATACCCATCAGCCTCAACTGTAGTTTGTATTTGTTTTGTGCTTTAATTGCTAATTGGCAAACGTCAGTATGCTTACATGCTTAGTTAAGATTGTGAACACAGTAAATACATCATATTCAGCACGTTAGTATGGTAATTGAGAGCACGTTCACATGCTGGCATTAGCATTTAGCTCAAAGCTAATGACAATATTAATAAGAGAAATCCACGTTTATTCGATGTAAGGTGCGTTTCATTTGTTTACCTGTCGCTACTTCGGGCTAACTCAACATACAAGACTAAACTTAACATGAATAAAACAACATTGCCTCGTCCATGAACCCAAGTCACATTAGATAAGTAATTGCGGTTGTTCTTCCGTCTGTGTTTGAATTCAGGTCAACCTCTCACTAAATTCAGCGCTCACCAGAGACTCTGGTTCACTCTTGTATTTATCCCCCCTCCTCTCATTCATTAATTTATTCATTCATTCATCAGGGACATTACAGAACATAAACTCCCACAGATCCCTGCTGCAGTCAGGTTGATAAATGGAAGTGAAGATAAAAAAGAAAACACGACACAACGTTTTGTTTTTAAACTAGTTTTTATTTAGGAAGTGAACCAAAATGCCCAGTGTTGTCTTTGTGCTTTACATTGTTTCGAACCGCCACCGGAGGTCCCAAAAAAAAAAACCCTCAGAGGAAGAACTCAAAACAAAGCAGGAAGCTCCAGAAAAATTCACCTTCATCATCGTCATTATTAGCATCATCATCATCACTGTCACTCTATACAGTTCTGTAGAAATAATCGGACTCCAAAGTCACATCAGTGCTTATTTACAAGGCCTCTTGCCGCAAAATAGTCGAGTTTCATTTGCTCTTAAAAAAAGGTGTGGTGAAGATGCTCTCACACAAATATGCTGAAAAATGACACAACTATTACAAAGGTGTTGATTTATACTACGTGTCATTTTTAAGCATATTTTCATGTGTTATTTAAGAACAACACAGGTTGTGTTATTAGAGCATCTTTGTTGTTTTGCTATTGTTTTTACCTTTGATTCATCATAGTAGAAAAAGGAGAAAGAGGTTGTTATTTCTACATACAAGGCATTGTCTACCTGAATCTAAACTCTTTCATTGTGCTACTATCTTTGAAGAAAACGAAACAAAAAAACGTTGTAAGATATAATTCGTAAGAGGAAGTGCTTTTATTTATATAAGAATAGGTAAACTAGCTTGTGGCTATAGTAGGCTACAGTAGTTCATAGTAGAATCTAAGTGTTTGTTGATGCACTCTGGTGCTGAAATATTGACCATGTGTCTTCTCTTCTTTCTCAACAATCCTTATAATTGCATTTGGGATCGCCACAACAACCTCACAACAGCCAGAGATGATGGAAAGAAAGACAGGGGTGTAGGGGATTAAGGAGTGTTGTTAGCTCACATGGAGTTTGCGAATTAATGTCTTTTGTAAAGGCAAAGAGATAAACATGATCTTTTGATTGGATTCAAACTGTGAAGAGAGCTCGCTGAGGGAATTTTATCTTCACCATCTCTAACCTAAACCTATGGAAGCCCATTTCTGCCAGTTAAACAAAAATAAAAATAAAAATATTCCTGTGGTAAGTTATAATTATGAGAAAAAAAAAAGTCAAAATTATGAGAAATTCATAATTACTAGATACAAAGTTAGAATTATGAGATAAAAATAGTCAATATTATGAGATAAAAAGTCATAATTACAGAATAAAAAGTATCAATTCCCAGATAAGAGTCATCATTTTAAGATAAGTTATAATTATGATATGAATAAAGTAAAGAAAATTTTGATAAAAGTCATAACTATGAGATAAAAAAAAATCTTATTTATTTAAATGTATTTAATTTTTATTTATTTTGTTCTTTAACTGGCGGAGATGGGCTTCCACAGAAACCTCAAGCAGAGACCTGCACAAGGATTACTGGGGTCAAGCAGCCCCTCGTTCAGCACCACAGCTGTTGGAAAGTTGCGTTACACATATTCAGTTCAAACCAGGAGCATACAAAAAACCACATCTCTCAGTTGTTCTTGTTCTGGGTTTGTGTTTTCATCCATGTTTCAGCACCAGAGGCCTACAGTAGTACCTTCTACTTTCTACAATATTTTAGAATAATAATACGAGGCAGGCAGTGCATAAACCATGTACAAAAAGACCCGTCCCGACCCAACCCAGAGCCCTCCACCTAGAGGAGTTGTGCCATCTGTGTGAAATCCCTGGAAGCCCCAACAAACTAATGATGCCAGGATCGAATTATAACTCGGAGGCAATTGTTTTGTATAATATTACATACTAAATCAGCAGTGATTGGACAAATTGGAAAACTGATTCCCTGCTCTTGCTAATTTGATCTGTTCAAACACTTAACAGTCACTAGAGAAAGCCTCAAAACCTCCCAACAGTGTCACAGCTCCTCTAAATACAGAGCTCTAAACCCAACCCTCCGTATTTAACACTAACTTGGTTTGCTAACTCCCTGAAATTTCATTTCTCATAACTACATAGAATAGTGGTACTTGAAAAAAATCAAGATGTTACAAGCAGTTATG
>NC_140201.1:11104990-11155990 GCF_965226575.1 Pagrus pagrus | reverse complement strand
ACTCACGTCTCTTCAAAAAATATCATGCATTATTGCTCTATTGGATATGAATGAAATATTGCCCCAAGACAGAAATTTGCTTAATTTGCCAGTTATCTAAGAGGTTTGGCAAAGTATCCCAAAGATTCATAAAATTGGCATAGATTCCATTATTATTAGGCTATTGTTATTTTTTGCATGCAGTAAGTTTTCATAATTAAAGTGGCGGACAAAAGTAAAAAGGTATTCGGTAATTAGAAAGTGTCAAATGCTTTGGCATATTTGTAACAAAGGCAAAATATAACAAATTAAAGTGCAAAATCAATACATCTACAAAAATAAATAAATAGATAAATAAATAATTAAATTAGGCAATAAATAGACACATAAAAAAAGACCTCAAAGCTGAACACTGTGTGGCCCACTGGCAACAAAAACACTAGCTTACAACACTTGAGAAAGGTTTGACCTTTTGAGGAAAATCGGGACATTTTCAATGTCTGCATCCTCAACAAGTAAAAATAAATAACATCAGATTTAGGTTGTAGGAAAACACTGTTTGTTAAGGAATACCCTGGTGGTGGCTCAGTGGGAGTTTTCAGCCATGGAAGTCCAGTTTGTCTCCCTAATTTCCTCTCACTTTCCACTGTTTACTGCCAAGAAAAGCACAAATGCTTGAAATAACTTGAAAAAGAAAACAGCTTGAAGACATTGGTTTAAAAAATTGATTATATCCCAACTAAAATGGTACACTTTGCCACGGCTACCATGTTATGGCAGGTTTCTACATCATATCTACTTCACAGTTCAGTGTGGGTGTGTCAGCCGGCAAAGAATGTCTGCCTTCTTTGTTTGATGCTTTATCTCCTATTTTCAATCCAATGTCAGTTTCACTAAAAGCAGGGAGCCAGCTGTATCCTCAGATTAATGAATGTTTGTTTTTCAGAAAAATATGAAAGTTTGTTGAATCTCTTTGCAAGAAAACTGAAGATGTGATTCATGCGTTAAACTCCTGAAAGACGGGAGAGGAATTGTGCTTCAGTGTTCAGTTTCGCCATGTGTTGGAACCAAAAAAAGAGGAATGAGGATAGATATGGACATAAATAGATCTAGGTATCTTCAAAAATGATGAGCTAGATGTGCTGTGCTTTATTTATCTTCACAGATACGCAAAACAGTCTCAGTAGGGGACTTATCGAAGCAGGTGGCAATCTAAATCGAGCATCAAGAACTTCTCACACCACTTCCAGATGAGGGAAGAGGAGACAAAGGAGGGATTGATAAATATCACCTCAATCTATTTTTGTCATTTGCCTCATGACCCTTGCAGAGGAAACACTCCTCCCTTGCAGTGCTCAGGCATACTGGGCTTCTTCTTGGGGAAAGCAGGAATTGCAGGGAGTGAGGCTGTTAAAATTTGATTAAAATAAACTAAAGAAAACTCCAGTCAACCTTTCCGAATCCATCATTCATCCAGTGAGCTCATCGGGGAGAAAGCCCCCTTGAAGCACGCCGACTCGTAGTGCTTGTTCAGGTAACTCTTGAGTGCAAACGTCTTGTCACAGCGTTTACACTTGTAGTGCTTGAAGGCTGAGTGTGTCTGCATGTGAGCGCGCAGGTTTGACCGATCAGCGAACGCTTTGCCACAGTGCGCACACCCGAACGGCTTCTCGCCCGTGTGCGAGCGCATGTGGCCCTGCAGCAGCCATGGCCGGCTGAAAGCTTTGCCGCACACGTCGCACTTATGCTTGAGGTCGTGGGTCAGCAGGTGCATGGCCATCGCAGGCATGGAAACGTAGACTTTCCCACATGTGGGACACTTCTTGGCCATCTTGCTGTCTATGCTCCTGTGCGTCTGCTTGTGCCGGCTCAGGTTGGAGGACGTGGCGTAGGTTTTGCCGCACTCGCTGCAGGTGTGCCTCTGGGCGGTTCCTCTGGGGTTGGCTGCGGCTTTCCTCCGTGACCGTCCGTCCATGATGAAAAATGCATCCACTGTGTACCCCTCGCTCACAGCCGCGTCCCCGTTGATGTATCCACCTGCCGATGACGATACCTCAGACCGCGGGCTGTCCGGCTGGTCCGAATCGCCATGGATATCGGCATGGATATCGCCATGGATATCAGAATAGGTGTCATTGATGTGGCCATAGATGATTGACGAAGGGCTATGGGAGGGTACTTTAGAGATGACAGATGAGTCACTTCCCACCACATCATCGTAGGGAGATGGACTCAGATAATCGCTGACGTAGCCTGAAGAGAGAGACAGGAAGAGGTTAATCATTTGACCATGACAAGGGGGATTGATTGGAAATTGAAAACTGATTGGTTCGAAAATCTTTACAGGGGAGCTGCATTACTGTTGCAAAAATGATACAGAAACAAAGCTGCTGTTTTCAAAGCATGACTATTTCAGTATCCTCTGAAGTCGAAAAAAGTCCTGAAAAAATACACTTTCCATCTTTCACACTGCACAAGATAGTACTTTTTTCTGCTCCCTCTGTATATCCAGGTCCAAGTTTAGGTGCCTTTTGGTTTGTTGCATGTGTTTTGTTTTTTGTTTCTGACAGTTTTTGTTTCCTGTTTTGGGGGGTTATCAAGTTTAAACCTATGTGCACCTTCCAGGCCACAAGAGCGCTGGGTAATACATAGTGATAATGTATCACAACAGTAAAAGAAATAAAAAACATTTCTTTTACATAATTACTAAAACTGAATTGCACAAAAAGTAATATTAATATAACTATCAACTAAACTGCTGCAGTGAGTCATAGGGACACAACCTTTTTGAAAATCTTCACAGAGCAGCTATATGAGTGCTACAAACTTATTCTACTATCGTCCTCATCAGGAACCCCGGGGGCTCTGAGTATCCACTGCTACAATTAAAAGATTTCATATAATTGTAAAAACATAGGCCACAAATCAAACTCATTCAAGTTCATTCATTATTCAGAGCGCTGCTTCACATGTTGTCTCAAGATAATATTACTGATTACAGCCTGGCGTCTCTGCTTTTCTAAATATCAAATGGACCTCCCAGGATCACATTAACAACATGAGCATTACGCTTAAAGATCAACTTTCGTTTGCGAGAGGAGACACAAGTCCACTCTTAAGATACACTAACACACTGAGAGGTTTGTCTAGGACATAACCATTTTTGGAGATGGTGTAAAGCAGCAGCAGAAGAAGAAGAAGGAGTAGAGAGTTGTGGTATTTATAGTGGCAGTAAAGTGCTTTTATGTCTTTGCCAGCAAGGAGGAGACACTTTCCCCTCAGTGGGAAATCTTTATTTTTCATAAGAGGGTTCAGTGAGCACACTCTCTCCTCAACAACTGCACCTGACAGGTTGCTGCAGCTGCACACAGTCGCACCTCTGAGCTGTCAAAACGTCAACTGTTGTACACAGAGCATCTCTATTACCGCAGCTGGGAGTCTGGTGCTTTGCTCAAGGGCACACTGAAACTGATTGCTTTTACAGTAACTGAGTATTGGCTGTAAATTTCCAGCTTTTCCTGAGACTCACACATTCCTATTTTTGCAGAGCTCCTGACAAATCTGATGAATTATTTGTTGCCATGTTATGATGTCTGGTACTTCATTATTTCTATTATTGGCTTCTACACTCAACAGGCTGAACTCCAGCAGACACAAGGAGAGACTGGTAGCTAATACCCCACAGCCATGACTCCTGTGGATCTATGCCGATCAATAGCTCTCCATTTCAATTAGCACTCTGCGAGCATTTAGACACAGGCAGCAGAGGAGATACTATTGCTGGTAATATAATTTCATGATGCAGTTCTGAGAAAAGCTCAGAAGTTGATCGATAATACGATGAGAACAAGAGACAGAGATCGACGGGAGGGGGGGGAGAAGCACAGTGAGATGAGAGATGGCAAGAAAGAACCGGTGAAGGAAAAAAAAAGTTGTGGCAGAGTGAAAGAGGTGGTGTTTGTGGTTAGGTGGTTTGGTAATGGTGTTTAACGCTCTCATGCTGATTTAACGCTCTGAATTGAATTGAGATGGAGCAAAAGAGGAAAACAGAAAATAGAGGGGGGAGGCCAGAGAGTCTGAAAGAGGTGGAGAGAGAAAAAATCATGAATCATGAATATTCAATCATTGCACTCTGGAACAAAGTACTGTGTGTGTGTGTGTGTGTGTGTGTGTGTGTGTGTGTGTGTGTGTGTGTGTGTGTGTGTGTGTGTGCCCTGTGCCCACATATATGTGTGTGTCTTGTTTTATAGAGCATGAGTAAACGCTTTGAAACATGACCAAGTGTTCATTTTTAACCCTTATTAAGTCGACTAAGGACAGCTCCAGTCTTAGTTGTTGCAGCTTTATTATCACTCAGACTGGCAGCTTCCCAGTATAACTACACACTTGTACTGGTGGACACTGAACAGCTGGAGGAGTCACTCCCTTGCTCAAGGGACATTGCTTACTTTCCCTTCAAGGAACCTTCCAATGGAAAAAAAAAGTGTCTTTTTATTTCTCTGTGCTAAAGCCATGCAGTGCTGAGAGATCTTTTACTTAATGGCGTACATACTTTACTTGGGGCAACAGTAGCTTAGTCCATGGGGACCGGAAGGTGGCCGGTTCAAGACCTGCATGGACAAGTCAGTATGGAGTGTGGACTGGCAGCTGGAGAGGTGCCAGGTCACCTCCCTGGCGATGCCAAGGTGCTGAGGGATTAATAAAGTATGTCCTCTGCTTCTAAAATAGCCCTACATTCAAAATGTAACTCAAGAAAATGTACTTAAAGTATCACAAGTATTCATGCAGAAAGACTCCTTTCAGATTGTGTTACTAATAATACCTGTATGAATGTAATTTGTCAGTGTGAAGCCAAATTTAGATCCTTTATACATGACTGTTGGTTTAATATTGACATTGACAATGCCTCTTATATTTTCCCAGAGTATAAATTTGTTAAGAAACCGTTTGCTGAGGTAATAAATGAATACACATACAAGCAGTCTTCTTTTTGCGACCAGTGGAGTCGCAACCTGCTGGCCATTAAAAGAATGTAGATTTAAGGCTACGTCCACTATTTACTCTTGATTGTTGCAGCGTAATGCTCACACCAGTGTGTTTGATAGGCTCACTCAGGACTGACTTAGTGACCTGAGTTCAGCTCCTGATGAGAAAGTCTTGTGCAGCCAGATAAAAAACTCATCCACTTTAATTCCCTTCGAGTATTCATTGCTCATCAAGTCACCTCTTCTGTCGCTGTTTTTGTTTATTCTGCTGTAAAGCTACTAAGGATCAGAATGATCTATGCATATGTGACTGACAGGCAGTAACACAGAAATAAAAACTAACCCTGGTTTTAGGATGCAATATTTTAAGGTATAAACACAGTTTTTCTCTCACAGAAGCTTTCTCCGTGATCCCTGCCAATTAAACATGACCGTTCCTCTTTATCCTCTCTTTAAAAAACTGTTTTGTAACTCGTAATTGCTGTACGTCTCAACATCTGCGTACTGTCTCTGTTTGTTTGTCTTTGTCTCTCCTCCAACTGTCTCCGTCTGTGTCTCGCTGTGTCAACTCTGTATTCATTTCAAAGCACTTTAGCGGCATTAGAGCTGATAGCTGTTCTAAATGCTTATTAAAGATTAAAATACTCTGCCAAACCAAAGCCATCCCTCTTTTCTGTATCTTTGAAATACGGCAAATTAGAAAAAGAAAGAGCGACAGGGAGAGGCAGTGAGAGACAGACAGAGGAAGAGAGAAAAGCTGCAAGCTACAATTTAATTTTTGATCCAAACCAGCAGTAACTGACACACACTTGTGTGCTTTGGACACTTGTAGGTCACTGGCTGCTTCCTCTCCCTCTGTGTGTGTGTGTGTGTGTGTGTGTGTGTGTGTGTGTGTGTGTGTGTGTGTGTGTGTGTGTGTGTGTCTAATGCTGTGCACTCAGCTGTGCAGGCTGCCTGGGAAATGTGCCGAGTTGACAGAAACACAGCGGTGCGTGTACACTCATGTGCGTGTGTGCATTTGTGTGCGTGTGCAACAAGCTGCAGTTGCTTCAGTCAAACTCTTGTTATATTTATAACAAGGGAAAGCATTCTCAGTCTCAACATGTTTGCCGCACTGCTGCTGCTGCATGTTCCTCAGTTCTCACCGTCATCAGAACACCTGGGATCTCTTCATCTCACATTTGACCTTGGTACAATGTGAAAACCACCCTGCTGTACTAACGGTGTTACACTCTTCCCCCTCTGCTGTGACAGACACAATTTTCCCTCTAGTTCTTTTAAGCTGCGTTAAACATTTTTCCACCACTAGGGGGCAGAAAAAAGCTGACAGACACACAACCTTGGCAAATTATTGCCTTATAAAAGGTGATATGGACAACGTGTTGCCCAATTTGTCTTTTTTCATGAAGTGTATACATCTCACTCATCTGAAATGCATGTTTGGTGCATTATATCTAATTAAAATGGCTTCATGTAATAATTAGTAGCAGTTTACATGCATTTATTAATCACTTTTTTATTGGCCATATGTGAGCAGACTGTAACATGACGTGAAAAATGAGAGCTTCTTCGTCTCTCTGGGTTGCCTATACAAGCCTGTGGATGAAGGACTCGGGTCGGATTCTCCACGACAGTCCAAAGGATGCGAGAGCAACGGTATCTAACTTTTATTTTAGAAATGGAGTCAGCGAACATCAACTAACGACTGGCGTCAGGCACAACACAAATTTCTACAGCGCCTCTGTAAAATTGACACTTTGACTAATGTTATATTGGAGACTGTCGGGCCACCAACTAAAGAAAATGACAGCTTGAGTTAACCCCAACATAGCAGTAAGTGTGAGATGAAGACACTAGAAAAGCCAAAGTCATTGTGATTCAGTCTATACACATTTAGCAGACACATGGGAACACAATCATCTTAGAGGAGTCATGTTTTTGTCTAACAAAATATATTTTCTCTCCTTTTTGCTCTGCTTTGGAAGATAGTTCAAGTCACTTAACCAGACTGTCTGTCTCAGTGCTAACATGCTGCTTAAAATAGGGGTGATGAGAGCAGTGACACTGCCATAAATCAAAACAATGAGATAAAAAAGAGGCTAAAAAGCTTTATAAATTTAATTGTTAGGCGGGTTTGTGACTGCAAGCAACCCATTTACACTGGTAATTTGACCCGAGAGTTAATTTTAAATTATTAATGCAGCTTAAACCTAAACAAAGGCTTTGTTAAAGTACTAAGCCCTAAGTGCACAAGGCTCCTGTTTCTGCGGTTTTCAAACAACCAATAAGAGCAATTACAAGACGGTCAGCTTCTGTTCAGAAATGCTAGGCAAAGTATTTTATCAATACTTGAAAATTTCCACTGAACGTTTGACCCATTCTCACTGACTCTGTATTGTATTTTGCCTGTGTATCCAGGATTATACAGTGCGTGGGAACCATTTAGCATCAATGTAGATGTGCAATATTGTCAGGATCTTGGAGAGAGACTCACAGCTGCTGGAAACAACCTGATTTGAATAATTTACTGGGCAACAGAACAACAGAGAACCCCACTGCCTGTGTGCTGGTGACATAATGCATCAGCATTATCATTTCTCATGGTTCTCAGCAAAAAATCTCAGCTCTCCGGCACCCTGTTGCTTATCGGCTGTCTTCTATCTTTTCCGACTTGGCTTGTTAACGTTAGCAAGTCGATTATGAGTTTGCTGTATTATGTATCTAAGTAGCAGGTTGAGATATAAAAGCTACAAAGATGAAAAAACAGGAGTTCTTGCTCTAAAAATTCATGTGAGGGAGCCAAAATACTAAATTTACACTCAAATTGGAAAGACTAATGAAGTCGCTGGCACAACATGAAACACTGAATTTGATCGGGGAGCCTGCCCTTGCCAAAAATTCACATTTCATGCAGTTTCATTCAAAAATTCACACGTTTTGATACATTTCATACATGTTTTATATCTTAAAGGTATTTTCTAATTCTAAAAAACCTATTCAAGGAGGTGTATATGATATGATATGATATGATATGATATAAGATGTCTTTACATGTGACATTTTCACACATAGATTGAGTTTGTTTAACCACTGAGTCATCAAGAATCCACCCTGATGAGGAACCTTGGAGAAAGACCTGATGTCTGACCTGCCTCTGAAAAGCGTCAGTGTACATTACTTTATATCACTTCAACAATATTTGTCTCTTTTACAGCCCTGAGCATGTGGGGTTCAGAGAAGGTTACTCAAACCGTAGATTTTCTCATTTCCCGCCATCTCTCTGATCTCTTTCTCCACATAATACTCTTTCATGGAAATAATCTTTGCAAGAAAAGGGGAATTTCAATGCCTGTGATTGGTATATTTTTGGGTTGTGACCGGAGTTTGACCCTGTAATTCCTGTTTCCTCATCCTCCTGAAACAGTCATGACTAATGCTTTGAGTCAGGGGATAAAGAAATAGCCTCGATGCTGGATGTATGGTAGATATTGTGTGTGTGTGGTTGTGTGTGTCTGTCTGTGTGTAGGAGGGTGTCTAACCTTTGTCATGGTGGTGGAATCGCAGACTGAGTTCTTCTCTTCTGCTGTGGCCATATGAGCTCTCCAGCTCTGCAGCCGAGAAATCGTCCAGTTTCACTTTCTTCACCAAGAAAGAGCGAGGCATGATGGGACAGTAGTTGGTCCTGCACTTAAACAATAAACACACTCTCTCTCTTCAGTCTTCGCTGCAAAGTTGACAAAAACCTGTGGGTGAAACTCTGATTTTTTAACTAGGACGTTCTCCCTGACTGGTTTCAGCTACTAAAGGTGCTTCCTCCAAACAAACAGCCTCGAAAGTGGAAAGGAGACATGTCTTTTTTAAAGATCGGTCCTAATACGTTCCATACCTAATATTAATCTTTGTTCAGATTTGTCAAATAGAGTGAGATTTTTTTTTAGGGTCCTTGTGGGGAAAAAATAGTCCGACAACTCGGCAGTGGAAGACCTGTGGAGCTCTGAAAGGTCCAAAATAAAAAAATAAAATAAATCAATTCCTGTGTTGGCTGTTGCGCCTTTGACACGGAAGGTGGGGAAAGTATACGCCACCTTCTTCTTGTTTATTTGTTTGTTTGTTTCCTTCCGTCGCTTCGAAAAACAAAAGACGACCGTTGGAGCGAACGTTCCAAACCTCTGGTCTTCAGCACGCGGACAGCTCCCGGGACAGTTCGTCGCGTGCCCCCTTTTTTGCCGGTTTCGCGGTTTCAGCACGCGGACAGCTCCCCGCTTCTCCGCGTGCCACGGTCAACCAAAAAGAAAAAGAAGAAGTAGTAGTAGTTTGAAAATGCCTCAGCTCGAAGCGAAACACACTCCGGTTGAAATTCCCAAGCAGGTGAGTCAACTCAATCTGGGTGTTTTGGTCGAAAACAAACCGTTAAGTGTACCGGAAAGAAGTGCAGAGTTAACGAGATGAAACGGTGACGAGAAAACGATGGTTGACGGGGTGCTAAAAGACAAAAAAAGACCCAAAAAAAGACGACCGTTCACTCCAGAAAACGTCTTCAGCTTCTCTAGAAACAGTCGGTCAAAATGTCCTCACAGTTCCTTTAAAAATATTGCTCAGAAAAACGGCGTTGGAAGACCAGAACAGCTCCTCTCTCTCACTCTCTCCTCCTCTCCTCTCTCGTCTCCTCTCCTCGGCGCGTGCGGAGCTGCGGCTCGTTCTGATGCACGAGATCAGCTGTTGCGGCTTTATAGGGCGCGAGAGAGAGAGAGAGAGGGGGAGGTGGGGGGGTGGGGGGCTGGAAGTGCTTCATTTTATTCATCAGAAGAAGAAGAAGAAAAAAAAAAGAGCATCTTGTCTTGTGGGACCAGCAGCGGCGCGCGGTGATGGCCGGGCAGGGATTTAATGAGGTAGTTTTAAGTGCGCGCTCACGCTGATTTTTTTTTTTTATGGCAATGAAATTTAAAAGCAAGCTGGAGGTTTTTGGGGGGGTTCCCAAACAGATCCCTGTAGGAATGATGCACACAGCGAATGATGCATTAGATGTAAACAAGTACATCAAGGATAATGTAATCAGTATTCAATTTCCACGTATCAGGCTTTAATACTCCAAACAAATAGAGATGTGTTGTTTGTAGTCCTAAAACCCGGAGATCAGTTGGCATTTTTGCCCATCCGGTTCCCTCGTCTCAAAATCAATGAGTTTTTTAAATTGCCTGAAATAAGGTCTGTGGTTACCACAGGCTTAAGATATTTACAGGTTTTCTTCTACGACATAAAACACATCATTAAATGTCCCACAATTTATTTGTTAAGTGTTTATGCGTCTTAAGAACGGCGGTTGCTAACAAGGGGCTAAATTAGACTACAGAGGTTGTCATGGACATTAAACATGATCACACCGAAACACGGAGATATCATTTACTCACTAGTCCGTCTTTACAGGTGGACTTTGGTTACAAACTTTTCTAACTAACTTTACAACTTGTCGATTTATCAGTTTATAGAAAACCTGTGTAGTAATTGTGTAATAAGACGTCTCGTGGCGGTGATGTTTAAGTCACGCAACCGCAATGTATAGTTTCTAGCCTAACGCTAGCTTTTTACTTCTAGCAATTTTATTTACCCTTCAAAAGTAACAAAAGTGGTGTCCATCTGTTTAGATTATCTCGCTGAACAAAACGTGTAAGTATCATAAACTTGCATTTGCCACAGAGCTCATTTTCGGCGATATTCCAAAATTCAATTACAAATTTTGCATATTTGTTTGTCACACAAGACACGCACCTTAGACACGTTCAAGTGACACACGCCGGCATGCACACACGAGACACAGGTGATGAATCAATCAGCACACCTTAAATGTCAATATGATATCTTTGACCGTCCATTTTTTGGGGTGGACTCTCTTGCATGACAGATGCTTTAGTGACTATTGGATCGTCAAGCAATATATCCCATTTTTAACTAGATTATGCAAATGGTAAACAATTTATTTTCTCACTTGGAGAAAGTGGCAGTTAGTGGCAATGCATGCACTCCAGCACCGCTACACCTATGCACCATAGTAGCCACTAACTGCTGCTAACTGTAGCTGCCTTTAGCTCGTTAGCTCAGTTAGCAATGCAGTATTAGCTGACTCTGCCCGCACTTGGAGCTCAGAACATGGGGTGTTGTAGGTGTTGTTTACTGTCGGACTGTCACCTCTTGTGGTCCAACATGGGTAGGGGCTAGCTTGCTAGCATGCTAACTTCATTAGCTTTCCCTTGCAACACATAGCCTAGACGCCTTTGACATGATATTAATATTGTGTTCATAATTGTAGATGAACAATAATTAAACATGTTAGTAAAGCCACCGACCAAGAGATACAAAGTAGATGAAAAGATTCAATTATTTTTGAAAAGCACCACTTTGCATCGGACCAGAACCAAAAACTGCTCCTGTAAATGAAAAGGTATATTACCTTGGCCGACGAACTATTGTTTAACGGGAAAAAAATCACCCTCCCACCTGCATGATTTTAGCCTTTCCGAGAACCATCAGATCAACCACTGAAAACCAACTTCTTGTGGCACTGAACACAGGTCAATGATTTTACACTGCAGTCGACCAATTGAGTTCCCTTTATGCAAATCTGCTCTCCCCCTGGGCCAATCAGATCTTCTGTGCGTAAATCCAGACTCAGCATTAGCCAGTGAGTTAAGTTAATGTAACTGAGGTGTTTTTACTGAATGGTCTCTCACAGAGACAATGTCAGAGCTTCGCAGGACGTCACACAATGCTCATTTGTGTATGTTTGTGTGACGGAGGACGGAGACATGGAGCAGAGTGATGATGCACTGTTTTGGTGTTTACACACTCAAGCAAACAGGCGTCTCCCTCCAGCCAGTAGACAGCAACTCTCTCTCTCTCACATACACACACATACACACACACACTCATACAAAGCCCTACCCCCATTCATACACATACAGGCGGGCAGGATGATGTGATGTAATTCAGTGACGTGTGCGTTTATGTAAGTTCTATTCACTGAGGTCCTTGGCGTTAACCTATTTTTATAGTTCATTGATAAATGTTTGAGAGAGTCTGTCTATGAGTGTGAGTGCGTCTTTTTTTAAAACTTGTGTGTGTGTGTGTGTGTGTGTGTGTGTGTGTGTGTGTGTGTGTGTAGTGAAGTGCTTTCTCTCTGGTCATCACTTACCATCTCTGCTGTATTTATGCGTTGATGCACTCTCAGATGGACTATAATATTATAAGCTAAGGGGGCTAACAGCATGAACGCTGTTTGAACATGTAGTTGGAGGCTTTAAAAAGGCTCCAAAAGCAAAGGGAGTTTCTTAAATGGGATCAATAGATCACATTTCCATTTGAAGTTGATTTTGAGTTGCACATGCCCTATTTTAAATGCTGTTTTTTCCTGTGTAAGGTCAAAGGGATTGCATGTACTACAGAACCCACTGAGATTCAATGATCATCCATCCATGCAGCTTTAAGTTGTTTTTAGCTAATTTTTTGAGTGTCTAGCTGCAGAATCTGAAGTGCATCCGCGGTCTTAAACAGTTAACAGTCAACACCATTTAATACACATATATCCGTAGTAAAACCAGAAATTTTCCATGTTAGTTTATCATTGTGATCACGTTTGCGAATTATTATTTTGGATGGCAGAGCATGGTTGCCTCATAGCATAGAATCTTTTTTTTTATTAAATCCAATTCAAAGGGGCTTTATTGGCAAGGAAACTATAAGACAATTCCTCCAAATAGTTTGTTCAGGTGGTGTTGCCAAACCTCGCTATCAAAGATGGTGGATGCACTTGATGCACTTCTCAGATCGGGCATTTGATCGGCAGAGTCAGGCGAGCAGTGCTTGTTTTGGACCCTTTCTACCCCCTAGTGGTCAAAAATCACCTAATTCTGCTTTAAAGCAGATATTTTTTTACTTGAACTACAGACATGACATCTATATTTTATAGCCTATAATTGATGATGAACAGATTAAATGAATAGAGTCCCATGAAAACCTTTTCAGCTTTTAAATAACAGTTTCTTGACTGCAGAGAGACAAATGCAGAAAAGCACAACAAGGCAGAAATTGAAAGGTATATGTCAGTGGTGGCTGAGCGTGATTCTCTCACCGCTTGTTGTTCTCTACCGATCGATGACACACCAGGAAATACTAATTCTATCTGGTCCATTTCTATGATGGTGAAATTGTCCACTCCTCGTTATTTTTCCTGCGAGCCTGTGTGTATGGCTATACTGCTGAGCTCAGCGAAATATATCTGTGTGGGTGTGTGTGTGGGTGTGTGTGTGTGTGTGTTAGATTGTGTGCAGAGGCTGTGGGGACATGTGGAGACTGGAGAACCATTAGCATAATAATAGACTCAGATGCATGTAGACAGGCAGGCGGTGTGCGAGCATGTGTGTGTGTGTGTGTGTGTGTGTGTGTGTCCTGTCAGGAGACACAATCGAAGGGTCCTTGTTGACTTTTCATTCCTCTGTCTTTTAAGGAGCTATTTAAATGACAGGGTTTTAAATAAAACTCCATTCAAATAGAAGGGTTTTACATATAAAGCAATATCCAGATGAAAGGGTTTGTAAACAAAAACTGACAGAGAGGGATACAGAGCAGGAGGGAGGAGAGAAAACAGAAGGTGGGGGAAAGACAGACAGAAAAACAAAGAGAGAGAGCGAAACGGAGGAAAATAAAGAGACAAACCACTTATAGAGGACAAATGGAAGGTCAAACAGGGTATTGAATGTAAGGAGAGAGAGAGAGAGAAGCAGCTCGCAGTAACATAACTGTCACACTGGATAGATAAAGGTAGTGATGGATGACCCTGACTTTGATTTCACCAATTTACTATTTTAGTTTTGTTGTCTTTAAATGAGACCCATTGGGAAAAAACCTTAAGACACACCTTTTCATTCTAATTATGCACCTGCTTGTCTAGCACTTGCAGTACTTGATAAGTGAGGCAGTTCATGTTGATATGATGTTACACAGAGGTGACAACCATGTCTTTTGTCATTGCCTTCCATTTGATTCCAATTGAATTGGTTTTCAGTGCAGCCCAGTCTCCTGGATGAATTGCCGGCAGTTAACGTTTCTGCAAACCACTGATATGTTCGTATTTGTACATGTTATATGTACCATATTGACATTTCCCCAATACGTGCCATATCACATCCGCATTATATGCTTATGACCTGATCTGGTAGTGGAGTTACAGGCAAGAAGGCTGCTAAGACAGTGATTGCTGTTCTGTACTGTGTTTCAACATTTGTGAAATCACTGGATATTTTTAGATACCTGTGGTATTTCCAGCTGTGTTTTTGGTGATAGAAAAACATATTTTGTGCCTAAACCTAAACAGACTATAAGCACAGCATTGTCACAAGATATAATATTGAAAATTGACCATAAAAAAAAACATAAAATTCAAAACATCTGTGGTTTGCAGAAACGTACATTGCCATCCTTGGGACTGCAACCTTCAGTGGCTTTTAAAACCAGGAAGCATAAGGCAACAGAGATCTCTCACGTGTAAGTCACCACTTGTGTTGATCGGCCACCCCGACCTCCTCCCTACAACAAAGCGGTCCTTGAAGCTGAACAGGTGCTACTTTTACTTGGGAGGACAGTCTCCGTCTGCTGATTCTAAGTGTACTGGAGGGGTGAATGCATTTTTCACAAAAGATTTTCCCTCATTTTTGTTGTTTTAATGATGTTGGTGGTGAGAGCTGTCTGAAGGCTGTAACACGTAGACACACAAGGATAAACAAGCACAAAGTTCTTCAGAGATGTTCATAGGGCTGTTTTCCATCTATACCTGTACAGTCTTTAAATATAACCATTGGGTGCAGTGTTTCCCATAAATACACTTTATTATACCAGGTATATTAACAGCCGCCCACGTATCTTTTATAGGCTACTTTTATTTTTTTTATCCGTTCCAAACAACGCCATCCGTGATCAAGTAAACAGGTGAAAATCTCTGCTATTTCCCTTCCATATACTGTCGATCACACATGCTCTGCAGACATAGACAGACACACTCTCTGTTTATCAAATAGCTCCTGTAAACACACTGATTGTGATGCGAACTCTCCTTTTTAATAGGAGAATAACGTTGGTTTTGATTGGCTACATAATTAACAACAAGCTTCCTCCACATGCGGCTCACACTGTCATGAAATCTGAATCACAGGTGAGAAGATTCTAAACATGAGGCATGTTTTTTGGTCAACTTTATAAAACTTGCTGCTGATGAAGAAAGCAGATAATGTTGCTTGTAGAGAGAAATCAGAAACGAGAGAAATACAGCGAGGAGAGAGAAACAGAAAGGTGAGGCAGGCCAGTGTGCATGCTTTAAGGTGGACAATTAAAGCAACACTATGTAGGACTAATGTAGGCAAACTCTTATAGCTGTTCTGAGTTTATTATTAATTTTTGTTAGTTCTTTCCCAGCTAAATACTGGATCTATTTTATAATTCCAGGCCTCTAAATAAACCTCAAATACAGGAATATGAAGGTGGAAAAATATTAACTTTTTTGATATTACATCCTCACAAGTAGACACTACTTTATTTCAAGAAGGCATGTAATGTAATTCAACGTAACCCCATGCATTACCATGTGAACGGTGCGGGGCATGATGACATAAAATACAATAAAAGCAAAAAGGGCAGCGCACAGCTGGCCACAATCAAACAAAACAAAGAAGAAAAGAAGCAAATATCACCAGTAAACCAGCTATGTCCATGTCATTAAGGTACATATATGACCCTGCATGTGTGCTATGAATATGTATGTTGTATGTATAAGATGTGACTCTGGACATTAATATGTATTGGGTGGTAATGAGGCGAATGGGCAGATCAGATGGGTCCTTTTTAACTGGTCACATGTGGCTCATTAGGATAGGGCCACACAAAGCACCTGATACCCTCAAGATGATCTTCTGCACCCCAAGAATTATTTTATGTAATTTCTCTTTTATCAGGCGAGGCAGACAAACAGACGAGATGAAAGACAAGAGTTTAGATCTGAACTCGTTTGGCAGGTAAGTGCTAACTCTCAAAACCGACAGGAAGTACAGTTCAGCTGTGAGTGATAGTGTCCTGGAGCAAGACTTTGATGTGTGACCCTGACCTCTGACCTATTTGCGGACCTTGGGAAATCAAAAAAAAGGACTGGTCCAACGAGAATCATCATCACACATCATTGCCATAACCCTGAGCTTGTGGTGATGAAACACAGGCAACACTTTGGGCTCTAAAAATGGGACATCATACCTTTATCAAAATTTTGTAAACACGCTGGTCATATTTGCAATAATTGGCTGAAATCTTCGGTAGACAAACAAAATCTACACCAGGAGAGAGGCAGATAGGGAGCAGCAGGACAGATAGATGGGTCCATATTAACTAGGCACATGTGTGTCATTATAGTAGGTGGAGATAAGACAGCTGGTACCCATGTGGGGAATATGGGGTTGTGGAGTTATATCATTGAAACCTGGTGTCTCTCTGTGCACTTTACAATGTGTTTTTCTTTTCTTACGAGGCCATATGACACAAAGATTTTAGAGACAGTAAACTTCCACATAGCTTGAATCCATTTAGCTTAATTTTAGGGCTTTAAGATGGTCAGACATGTGGACGAGCAGAGACAGTATAATGCTATAAAAGTCAGACAGATAATTAGGTCCATATAAATGGAGCCACCTGATACCCCATCACCTCAAACAGGCGATGATACATGAACCATTTGCAGTAAATTTCAAGCATGTTGACACATCTAGCTTGTACAATTACACCCCCTGAATTTACTTAAAGTTGGAATGATCATCCTGCAATACCTAGTTCAATTATATTGCTTAAAAAATGTGATGAAAGTGCAGTTTTAACAGAACCAATAATATTGCAATTTTGCTATCTATGACAATAAAATTCCAATCCAGTCGAAATCCAGAAAATACGTCTCTGCCTTGATTGTGCAAGGACTGATATTAAACTGGGAACAGATTAGTCATAATGAATCCCAAGCTCAGCTTGAAAACTTTCTAATACTTGAGAATGATTGGTGGATCTCTCTTTAGTCTACAAAGACAGAAAGCTGTGCTCTTTGGTGATGCTTTTAAACACTGACAGTGCAATCTCCTCTCTTAACATTGTTCAGACTCTTCAGTGACGGCTCACAGGATGGACCACAGTATGTTTCAGTTGGTTCAATCACTCCAAAGTCATTCTGGCAAAGTTGTTTGCAGACACATTCACTTTCTGTTGTCCAACATTTTTGCAAGAAGTTCAGCAAATACCCAACCACATCACCAGATTAAAAGTTGGCATTGTACGTAGAAATGTTGAAACTTTACATTTCTTTAGGCTCAGTTTTCTATTTAATGTTGTGAAGAGGCTGTGCTTATGGTCTGGTTAGGTTAAGGCACAAAAAATCACTCATCTAGGGTTAGGAAAGGATCGTGTTTTGACGTAAAATAGCTATTTAGGTCACAACAAACATGATTGGGGCTAATCTGAGGTCTCGTCTAAAATTTCAGTTTTTTAGTCACCACAAACAAGGCTGGAAACCGTCCCAAGGACTCCTTATAAGTAGCCACTGTGTCGTGCTTACAAATGTTATAACCCAGTCTTGAACTGCCGTCACTGGCACGGTGGCCTTCTCGCTTGCAGCTCCCCCACTATCCCCTCCACCGTCCAATGTAAAAGTCAGATCATAAACATGTAATGTAAACGTGATATGACAGGTATTGTAGTAATGTCAATATTGCACGTATGACATGTACAAATGTGAATGTATCAATTATTTTGCAATGAAATTCCTGACTAACGATGGTGGGTGTTTTTATGACCATACAGTTAAATAATCCACCATCATATCTGAGGTTCGTATGAGTAAGAGAACTGTCTGTGGCAGTATTATACCACCTCCATGTCCTTCACTTAAGACTTCAACACTTGGCATTATAAGAAGTTAAAGCACAGCATTCTGTCGGCGTAAAGAGTGAGCAGCAGCAAATCAGATCATACTAAACTGTATGAAAGTTTTCTAACCGCAGTAAGGATTCATTTTGAACAATGTCTTCATATTTTAATGCTTCAAGTCTTTGTACTATCTAGGATAACGTGGATTCTGTGTTTCTCAGCTCTCTGCAGTTTCATATCATCTCTTTACTCTAAATTGAATTTGCCATTACAAAATGATCTGAACACTACCCGACATCACTGATGTATTTCTCTCCCAGTACAATATACTGAAGGTGCCAGACAATTCTTTTATGGACAGTATAAAAGTAAAGAGAGGCCGTGTGCTGGTAATGACACTTTTTTTAATGTCCTGCAGTTATAAAAATGATTACAATATCAAGCTTAAACGCTTAATTCAAAGCAACTACAGATGTTCTTTGTGCTGGGTGACGTATGAACAAACATTTTAACATGTACTGATGCTTATTATTCTTTTCTTGGTGTGGAAACTGCCTTAATGAACCCAAAGTCTGGGCTAACACATGTTCACTGACACATAGACAGATAGATAGAGAGACAGGTTTATGAGCCATTAATTGAAACAAAGACAGCTTATTAACCAGTCTGTGTTCACAGCTGGCTTACACCTGATACCTTCAGTATCCCCTAGACTCCTTTTACTGTGTGTGTGTGTGTGTGTGTGTGTGTGTGTGTGTGTGTGTGTGTGTGTGTGTGTGTGTGTGTGTGTGTGTGTGTGTGCGCGCGCCTGCGTATTTTTGTGTTTGTGTGTGCCTGGTCCCGTGGTGCTATAAAATAATAAGATATGCTTTTACTGTTTCCTCTCTAGTGCCTTGCCCTCCACCTTACTCCTCTGGAGGGCAGCTTACAGTATCAAAGTACTCAAACATATAAAATTTTACATTAATGGCTCAGTTACATTGGACACTGTAACTGAGTGACTGAAATTCACCTGTACACCACTGTCATAAATACGGAGGCTGTACCCACGTATGTGCACAACTAAACATCAAGCAAGTGCAACAACACATGACATATAAAGATAGCTATTAATACTCACTAGTCCAACAGCAACATGGCCAGCTCGCTGTCTTGAAGCACTCACCATCAACTAAAAGCCAGTCTGAGATTCAGCATTGCCAGATGTACTGCTGTACTGCTGTATTTGTATGATGATGTATGATCAATAATACCAAAAATGCCATAATGTACAACAATCCGAGCATTTTTGTGTTGCTTGCATTAATAGTTGGATTTAGTCTCTGCTGTCTCATTATCATTAATTTCCTGACATGATCAGGGTAGCAAAATATGAGATCCTACATCTCACATGACCTCTTTTTAGTCGTTCACGCTTGGTGTGGGCTATGATGATGAACTTGATTTATTATCACGGCTGTTGTTTCTCCTCCCACCGTTCAACACTCATTTGAAGGGACTTGGAGTTAGAGCTTGAATTTTCTCACAATGATGTGCTGTGTGCAAGTCGAGTTGTTTTGAATGCACCAGTAAGCCCAGTGTTATGTAAAGTATACATTTACACCTACTTGTTCTCGTGGTTACGACTCACATACAACAATTTTGCCGTTTTACATTTCCCTTCTGTTGATGCTGCTGAGATTAAGCCTACTCTTGCCTATCTTTTTTCTCTTTATGGGTTCCTCCGTGAACAACTTCTTCAGTCTCTTCACCTCTGTCATGCTTGTCTGTAGAGGATGCTGAGCCCAGTTGCATGCTTCCTCCCTCCAAGTGGTCCAAAGTGAGCTAACTAGCAAACAGCAGCTACAGTTAGCAGCTGTTAATGGCTAATTTAGCAACACGTAAATCTGTCTTTAAGGAAACTGGATACATTTCCGTGACTGGAGGCAGAGCAGCCAGTGGATATCAGAGGGAGAACCAGGAAACATTTTATAATATGCTCCAGTTTCACTGACATAGTAGTGTTTTGTGAGGTAATGCTGTCAAGCCCTAAGCGCTTCTCCCAGGAGATTGTACCCACTAAGTGGGACTGACAGAGGCACCATTCTCCCGATTACAGGTTAGTGTACCATCAAAATGATTTTGAAGCTGTTATTTTAGGGTAAAAAAAAATCACAAAATGTTGCTTAAAGTAAACAAAAAGTGATTTTTTTATTTATTTCCAAAGCAGAGAGTGTTTTCTTTCATGCTACCTCAAATCACTGATTATCATCTGAAAACATGTAGGTACAGTACTGCAAGTGACAATGCAGAACGTGTGCTGTACACAGACATGTTTTAATAGTCCTGCAAGGAAAATTTGCTGTCGTACAGAGACTCAGAGCTTTCCATTACGAGAATTAAATGTTGAAGAAAATAATAATAGCATAATAGCATTAGAAATGACAGATTGCATTTCCTATTAAACCAATATTCCTGTACCGACACAAATGTCTTCTTCTGCTAAGATTTAATGCACATTTCCTACATTTTCAATAGGAGTTGATGTTATTGATGTTGTGTTTGTCTATTTTCTATCTTAATTGGAATGAAAGCAACCAGCAAGAGCACCAGCGATGCATTTACCCTTCCTACTGTTGTGTAAATTAAGACGTCTTCAAAGGCTGCTTTTCACAAAGTTAGTCGAGTGTGGTCGATGTCACCTCCCCAAAAATTCAAAGGCAATAAGATGAGTAACTGAAAATCTAAAATTAGATAGGTAACAAGCATAGCAAAGCCTGTTTTGATTGGCAGTGATGTTCTTGTGATGAAAAGATATCAAACTGTGATATTTGTAAACCAATCCACCTCTGATTTGAAGCCAAATTCAGATCTATTTTAGCTCAGGTCTCAGCTGTGTCAACACATGTTGATCTTCTTGTGAGGGAAAGACAGTTCACGTGATGCTCCGCCTGTGATCTTGGACAATTAAGCCACCATTTGCAAACAGGAAAACGTCACACCTAAGAGCCAGTTATTTAAATTGTCTCTCATTTTGTGCAACAACTCAGCAGAGAGAGGAGATTCAGGGGGTTAATTGGGTCTAGGGACACAGCACACACACACACTAATACACACATACACACACCACCAAATCCTCTTAGCTTTATAATGAAGGAAGTAGAGATGGGTAGAGGAGAGGAGAAGCAGAGAGAAAAACATGGTGAAGCAGGGAAGAAGAGAAAGAGGGCGAGGATGGAGAGATGCGAGAAATAAAAAAAGAGGAGACAGAGATGCAGGTCAGGATAAAAGGATAAACACTGAGGGATAAAAAAAAGGAGGGGAAGCTGTGATGGAAGGAACAGAGAAACAGGAGACAGAAAAAGTTGAAGGGGTGACAGTTAAGAGTGGATTGTAAAATAACAATGCTTTGTTGCCATGGAAACAAACATTTTTATCAGCCCTAGAGGCAAGGAAGTAACCTGCTTGTTAAACCTCCTGTGCTATCTTGTTAAGCTGTTGTTGTGTTTGTGTGCGAGCAACAGTATGTTTGCAGTCGTGCCGTTCCCTAATGAAAACACTGTGGGTACACGCTCTGTTTTGGGTTTTGTATCCCTTGGTTTTTTAGATTAATTACAATCTTTTCGCTGAAATTAATGTACGAGGTTTCGATATGTTTATTACGTCAGCAAAGAGATGTTTGTATATAGGCCACCGTGAGTTGGGGAAGTTGAAAACTTTTTGTTAAAAGTCAGATGCTTCAGCCTCATTTTAAGCTTCGTTACTGTGGATATTTTAACGAATGAAAGGTTGTTTTAATCCAACTACGTTTGGAGAATTCTGTTAATTTCAAAAGGGGCATATAGTCTTTCTACAGAATTCATATGAAAACATAAACATCACCAAAATTGCTCATGTAGTGACGAGAGGCTTCACCTATGATCTCTGTCGTTTGGGACCTAAACAAGATTATCAGTTTTCCATATCTTGGACACAATAGAGATAATTTATATTCAAGCAAAGTGAAGAAACACAGAGCATAAAAAGATAATGCTGCTACAGAGTTGACACAAATACCAGCCGTTTTTTCAAAAGAAAATATGTCTTTCGTAACCCTCTGGGGAGCTCTGTGATCACAGACAAAATGCTCAAATCAGGTCAGTTCATATCAGCAGCTCGCATACCTCCTCGCATGCTAATGCGGCACATCCCTTTTCAGCACAAAGCACTGTCAACAAAAAGATCAGATCTAAGTCCTGCACCTGATGATTTGAAAGCAGACTGACAGCCTATTTGATGGCCTCCAAACAGCCACAGGAGATTCGGCCATTTTCTGGTCATGTGTGAATCTAGATAGAGGTAAATACTAAATCTACTGAAGACCAAATCTCATTTCCTTACACTCTGTTTTCAGTCTCTGTGCTGCTGAGTGTTAACATGTCTTACTTTTATATGTTCAAATAAAAATTAGCATCCTTTCGACTTATGGTTGGCATGTTTTCTGCATTTCCCATACAATGTATTTAGATGCAATAATTATCTCTCTGTGTTGAAGAAGAGTCCACATTTCCTGTATTGAAATTAAAGTGATTCACAGCAAACGATGCACCTGACACCATTTCATTTTGTAACTGTATCATATTGATAATTAGCATCATTGATTACTGTTGACTCTACAGTTGTATAGACGAATCTGATGTCAGATTTTCTGTGTTCTGCCATCTCACGGTGCCGCCATCACTACGGTTGTCGTAGTGACTCAGTGTTTGTTGCTACATACTAACTGCAGCACAGGTAGTTGAACTGACAACATTAGACAGTGGCCCCAAGATACTAAAGAAGAGCTGGACCACAACAACCAATGCGAGAGGCATCCCAGAGCAGCTGCTAGTGCAGTTGCTAGTGCTGATTTTAGCTAACATTAGCCCTTGAGGCTATTGTTAGCTAAAATCTCACCTCCAGTTCTCACTGAAGAATAGAAAATCCATGCTGACTTTGTCTCCAGACTCAATCAGACTCATTTGGTCTTCTGCTTTTGTTTATTCTCACTGCAACGCATTACTACAGCAAGTTGTTGCACCATGCTAATCTCCATTTTGTTTATGTCTGCTTCCCCATGAGATCATGTGAGCAGGATCATGTGTGAGTCTGCAGGTCTATAAAGTAAGAGCACTGAAGTCACGCCTTCACTGCTGCACAGAGCAGTGTTCATTTATTGAACGTGTCTTGGTGAAGTAGATCTGATTGAACAGTCCAAGAGACATGTAAATAACACGCAGACAGACAGTGATTTGTTGCTTTACAGTTTGATAATAATGAATGCCACAGCTACAATAAGCAGCAGAAATGTCAACAGTTAATGGCTGAACTGATGCATTCATCCTGCAGCTTTCACAGCCAAAGACTTGAAAACAGTATGTCATGGACAGGGAGGACAGGCGGCCATAAAATCATTCTGGGTCCTGCGGTGGGCTTGAATAGAAGTGACTCATCCACACACAGTGATATGACGCAGATGATGGAGCTGTATTATATTCTGTCTTTGTCAATGTCAATTTATTTTTTGTAGAATTTTAATCTTATACGCTATATAGCAGGCGGATTATTGCACAGGAATTTCTTGGTCAGCTAAGACAGTAAACGGATCAGAGGAGAATATCATATAGAAGTTTGGCACAAATACACGAACACATGCACCAGCCAGTCCCTCTCCATCACTTTTTCCTCATTTCCAGTGAACCTCTCTGTCGCTCTCTGTGATAGTGCTTATTTCAGTGTCACAGAGTTGCAGAGCCATGCAGTTATTCCATTGAGTTATACCGTATCTACTCCAGTGGAGGAGAACAGGATCATATCTTTCATCTGAGACAATGATGAAAGGCAGAAGTTATGTGTGTAATCGCCAGGAACCACATAGACCACACTGAAGGTTTTTCAAAAAAAGAACAAATTAATGATAAGGGATAAAAAGCTTTGATGTCATTATTAAATCAAAAAATCTTTTATCTTTATTTTATCATCATGCTTTTTTCACCAGGGTGTTAAATTTAATTTCTTTGCCCATGAAAAGAAGAAGGAATTCTCCTCTTTGCACAAAGACAGTGAGACATTTCTGACCATTATTCATTAACTTACTTTTTCCAAATGATAATGATATTTTACTCAGATATGTCCCTGCTCACTTTCCTAATTTGCCAGACTACTCTTCAACAAAATACTATCATTGTCAGATAAATGTTGTGACTGCTGCAATAGAGTGACTCACTCCATCTGTGTTCATGTGTGTGTGCATGTGTTATAGGACGTGGGGGGAACAAAGGATTTCCATGACACAAGGGGCCCAGGACAGACTAAAGGGGGTAGGGGGGGGTGGTTGGAGGAGCAGAGGATAAATTAGGAAAACGTAGCCCAGCAGAGCCGCGGACAGACTCTGGAGGAGTCGAGACAACAGAAGAGGGGATCAGAGGATAAATGAGGAGTAAATGACAAGGAAGTTTTAGAAAGACATGCTTTAATGGTTTTAGGGTCGAGCACTTTAGAGGGCTTTTTTTCTTTGCAGTTTCTGAGCCTTAGAGCCATTTAACTTTGTTACAAAAAGCTCAGCGGAAGTCTGGTATAAGTCTGCTCAGGTCTGCTCAGTTAATGCGAGGCTGTGTGGACCAGTTAACTGAATTTTGGGGGCTTTAAAAGTCAACTTAAACAGCCAAAGTCATTCTGACCTTGCACGTTTTTAATCCGTCTGTGACACTGTCTGAAAGTCTATACCACAAAATATGAATTTAACATTTCAAGTGTCAATAAACCAAGGCTCAATTTATTTTGAAAACATTAGCATAAGTACTAGCCTGTTTCTAGACATCTGAGTCTCTGCTTACAATAAACAGTTGCTTAAAAAATAACACAGTACTGCGACACCCCTACTACTATTGCTTGGTAAAGTTCGTTGGAAGACTGTGGTCTTGGTTAAAGAAGAACTTGAGGCAAGACATGCTTACATAACCTGTAATCTTTCTTTAATCTTAACGAAAATACCTTTTTACCTAAACATAACTACAATTTCCTGTTCCTGTATGTCCACCATCCACCCTGGTCAGCCCCCTGTAGTTTCCATATGTTGCATGCTAACATTTTGTTTCCTGAAAGAAAAATCTTAGCAAAAAACATTAATCCTGGCAGAAATAATGTTTTCCTTTCCTAGCTTTCGAAACAAATTAGTAGAATTAGAAGGTCGTAACTTTAAGGAGACAGGGTTGAATTAAAAAAAGGTGGCTTATTGGGTTACATCGAGCTAAGCCAACTGACATTTTCTGTTAACTGGATGAATTTTTATGTGAAACATGTAGGGTTAGGGGTTAGGGTCTGGACAAAACAGAAAGAGGTTGTCGTCCTTTTTCGAAAAACAAAGCAAAAGTTTTCTCTCATTTGTAAATGGTAAAACGTGAAAAGGGACATAAGTCTTTATGGACAATTTCAGGCTTAAATCTGAGAAACATCACATTCATAGTGAGTCTCACACACTACTCCTCCCAAATGTTGTGTATTTATTAAGAGAAGTTTAACCTAATACAATTTGACCAAAAATAAGTGATGGTTGGAGTCTTATACTTTTCATACCTTTTTTTATTTAGTTTAAGCTTTTTACTGTGTTGTACTGTGTGATTTGATGTTTTTATTCAGTTGTTAGTTGTGTCAAGCTGAAGTAGAGCATGTGAACGTTCGTCCATGTTGTCACGCTTTTCTAGAAAACGCTTTGTAAAATCTGGTTTGATGGTTGATTATCAGCGCTCACCCAGACGTCTGTTGTTCCCCCAACAATAGACTACCACCACCAGCCCCTCTCTGCTTGTGTGTGTGTGTGTGTGTGTGTGTGTGTGTGTGTTTGTGTGTGTGTGTGTGTTAATCATGCAGCTCTTATCAGCGACCGTCAGACCTGCAGAGTCTCCGATGTGCTCCCTGCTGATAGCTGCAAACACAGAGGTCTCCTCCCCCATTGGGGTTTTAAATAGAGAACTAATAGACCTCGGCTCGGAAAATAAAAGCCGAAGATCATTACCAGGCGAGAATGACAACTCGGTAGAACAGTAACTAGAGTAACAAACAGCTGATGATACACTGGCCTCTTGATGTGCAGTCGCAGAGTGGGAAGGAGCTGGGAAAGACACCGCCGTACGAAACGCCTCCATCAGATTTTACACAGTTCTTCTGCAAAATCTAATGAAAACATGCTTCATCAAGCAGAAGATCTCAGCTTTTTATTCAAATCCATGCTGTCTTTTGCATACATTAGATAAAAATACAGAAGAGACGTCTCGGAACTGAGGGTTTCAGGATGACAATCACAAAAAAAATTCAATCTAGATGCACCTCTTTCATTTAAAATTACATATTTACATTCTTTTCTTATAAAATTAGAATAAAAAATGTTGTATATTCTTACTCAACTTCTTCTGGATTACGTCTATTTTTACAACCTGAGGCACTAGAGGTCAGACAGAGTCGACTGTGTGTGTTCATGTCCTGCAAAACGTGACTCTGACTCTGATTTCAGCTTTGACGTTGAGAGAAAGACGCACAGAGAGGAGGGGGTGAAAGGATAAAATCAGTCATTAGAGTCTATTCACTCCGTCCCTGTGGTGCCAATGGAAAGGCTCTTAACCTGCTGACACACACACACATACACAGACACTCACACACATAGAGAAAGAGAGCGCTGTAATGAACAGTCGAGGGAGTCCATTGCTTCCTTCTGTTCACATTTAGACTTCTGATTGGCCGAGACCTCTGACCATGAAGGTCAAAAGGTCGAAATTGTGACCCCAAGGACAGCTGCATGTGTGTGAGGGGGTGTGTGAGACAGTGAACTGACTTGAAAGGGCCAGAAGCAATAGTACAAAAGCCCTCCTAAATATTTTGATGGAGAACTTTAATGAAACCTTAATGAGTTCACAGATTTTTTTTTTTCATGAATAAACACATTATAATGGGTCAGTGTGAATAGCAGGTCAGCGGCTCATGAACTGGATGTGTGGGAACTCCAGTCTGCAGTTGACAGCTCGTTAACACGAGGAGATTTGACCGCCAACCCCAATCACTCTCTCTCTCTCCCCCCCCCGACCCCCCCTCAGGCTCTGCAGCAACAAGGTCAAAAACAGAGGTGGAGGAGGGAGGCGTGATTCAGGCAGGAGGGTGTTTGTGCTGATATTTCACTTAACCACACACACGGCTGACATATCAGTGGATGAAGAGTCAGCATCCAACATTTGAGAAGCTCGGTCCACAAAAAGTACATTTGAAGCCGTAAAGATGGGAGGTGAGACTACTTGTGTGCTCCACTCTTCGCCTTTGTGTCTAGTCCTGATCAGCTGTTTATGAAACCCTCCTCTTACGGCAAACAGTATATACAACAAACAATAAGAAAGACAGAAAATCCAAAAAGGAAACAAAAGCAATCACATTCTGAGCTTAGTATTGCCCCATAATGTTGTCATCTGGTAGCATGGAACCAATAAGATCTCACAATGTTTTTCTTTTTAAGAAACTAAATCCAAAACTAAATCTCTGAGCTCTCCTCCCGTCTGTAAACAGCTCCAGATCAGAGCAGAATCCAGTGCAAAATCCTCCAGACATGCACATTTTTCACTTTTCAACTCACGCAACTACGTGACCGATGCAAATTTTGTGTATTGGTTAGGTTTAGCAAAATATCATGCTTTGGTCTAAAATAACTTCAGTCATGTCACTTACATAACTTAGGTTACGTAATTTACATACATTAATTTACTTACGTAACAGAACTTATAAACAAAACAAACCTGACTCTTGGTCACACGCGGGATGAAAACCCCAGTCTCCGGGGGGAAAGTCCAGTGTATGACCTACGATTTATACTATGCACCAGAGGGACATTTCCAGAAATGACACTTAATTAACTACAGAGTAAAACTGTCATGAATGACAGGGGGGACTATTTTCACCAAGACTGACTGGATGACCTGGTTATACATTTATAGTATACATGCAACTTGTAAATTGTATTTCTTTCCATTGATAAATTGTCAATAATTTCATCTGGAATTGCAGTGGTACAAGAGTTTGACAGCCTCTCTTTAATCGGTTTCAATCTTCATCCATCATTGCCGTCACTAATGTGCAAGTTCAAATGTAGCTTCCAGCCACTAGTACCACTTTAGACTCGTCACTGAAATAGGGGCAAATTACCAATTTTAAAACTCAAATCCCAGTTGTTTGCCTCGCTTGTACAGGATATGAGTGTGGCTATTGTAATTGAGGCAACTGGTTGTTGTTTATGTTTTTGTGCTGCTCCACAGTTTGCTCGTTTGCAGCACTGTGCTGTATTTTTTATAATAGGCGGTAAGTGGAGCCACACAGCAGCCAAAAGTTTGGCAACAGGCTCCCTAGGGTCAAACTGTTGAATGGAAACTCTGCACTGCTTAAAAACAAAATAAAATCATCAAGTGAAGAAGACATTGTTAACAGAGTTACATCACCGTGTAATTGCTTATCATTTCAACCTTCTCTCTTTAACCTTTGCCAAACGTGACAGTAATTGTGGGGTGCAGAGGCACATGTCAGCGGAGCGATCACTGCCTGCAGAGAGGATGAAAAAGATGACGATGAAAAGAGATAATGTGGAGAAAATCCTGTAAAGAAAAGAGGAGGGACTGAGGGTCATAACCTAAATTTAATTTAAAAAAACAAAATGTTTAAATCTTAATTGGCAGTTGAAAAATGTATCAGCCTTTAGCAGGATGTATGACAGCATCAAAAAATCAACAAATGGAGGCGAAAGGGACGAAAAGGTGTAGAGATACAGGAAGGTAAAGAATTGGGCCAAGCAGGGATCAGCTTCACACAGAGATCACAGACACGGAGTGCTGTCTGTCTGTCTGTTTACCTCCCTCGCTCCATCTTTACCTCCATCACTGTCTGATTTTCTTCTCTCTGTCTAAGCCTGTCGCTGAGAGAGAGAGACAGGGAGAGTCAAAGAGAGACAGATAAAAGATAAGCAGAGGCAGAGAGATGGAGCTGCAGTAAAAATACAGGCAGGTAGAGGAGAAAGGAAGAAGATGAGAAGATAATGCACATAGTTTTAGCTTTATGACCGGGTCAATGAAAGCAACAATGGTCCACTCTCTCAATTTCTCTTTTTCACAATAGGCAGTGGACAGGGCAGTAAGGTCAGAGAACAACAGAAAGAAAGATCACTCTCTGATCGACAGGCATGTCCACAAAACAACAGCATCTCCTGCTTTTAGGAAAAAAGCTCTTGACTCAATCTGGCATACATGGTCTCTGAGTATAATTGGGGGGAAAAAACATACAATTTCTGTAAAAAATTGACAATAAAAACAGATTACTTCTGCAAAAACAACAATGTGAACACTAATCATGTACATCAGTGCATCAACAAGTCACCAGAACAATCAGATATCCCTGCTCTCCCTCTATAAGACAATCAAATTAAATGCCGTACCTTTGCGGATGACTGGAGAATCAGCATGGTCTCCTCTTCAGTCTGCACACAATCTTCTAATTAGCCATGGGAACACTGTCCACAATGACTCATGTGTAAGAATAGGAAAACCTGAATTAGACATCTCTGAACACTATTAAGAGCTGATTTTAGCAAAATAGAAGAATGTCTGATCAAAATAATTGAGGGAGAATGTCTGTTTCAGGCATTTGGTAAACATAAATGTCCCTTGAACCAGCTGACAAAAGATATTATATAGTTCAACAAACTTGTGAGGCAAGAAAGATGATGAGGGGACTTCATACTAGAAAGAGGGACAGTTTCCAGCTGTGTTAATGAGACCTCAGGAAATCTCCAGACTTCTTTATGACAACCAAAACAGGTATTTTAAGCCAAAAGATGTTTTCCTAACCCTAACCAGAGCATAAGCTCAGCATTGTGACAAGAGAAAAATACAAAAATGTAACCTAAAGAAACATAAAGTTGCAACATAAACGTATCTGTGCTTTTGCAGGAATGTATTTAGCCAACATTTATTCTGGCATGGGTTGCTTCAATCACTGACCTGGAGAAGACCAAGATCATTCTTTCCCAGATAAAGTCTGAATTTAATAGGAAAGCCAGACAGGTTTTAACTGGGCTGCAAGGGAATTGAACAACCCCATGACTACAAATCTTTAAAATTGAATCAAAGGGCAATTTCAATTTGGCAGTGAACATACATGCAGAGCTGCTCGACAGTCGGTCTCAGTCAGTCAATCTGATGAGTTACTTGGATTGTTGTAGGGGAGGCTCAGATAGATATTGTGACAGGAAAGTATAGCAGGAACGCAGTTTGAATTAAAACTCAGCTCATTTTCTATTGTTATTGTGTGTGTGTGTGTGTGTGTGTGTGTGTGTGTGTGTGTGTGTGTGTGTGTGTGTGTGTGTGTGTTGTGTGTGTGTGATTGGACAGATTGTGAGGAGAAGGAGAGAGTCAAGAGGAGATCATGATGACAAAAACTAACATGCACACATTTAGACATATACACAGGAAGAGAGGGGATGAGGAGAGTAATCATCTCCAATCAAGATGTTATTGATTTGCTGCTTGATTTCCCTCTCTGTCTCTCTCTCCTGCCAGCACCTGGCTCTTGTCACAGTAGGACACTGAGGCTCAGTAGCAGCAGTGAGCCCGACAGTTATACATCATTATCTTTCCGTCTCACACACATGCATGAAATCTCTCCGTGTGTCTGTTCCCTAGTCACTGGCTCAGAGACGAAACTCTCACAGATGTTTTTTGCTCTCTTCTGCTCTCCTATCACGATTGGCTGCTTGTCTGCGACCACGGCGCCTACACACAAACAGAAGATCCTTCAGTTTTCAGGACACTTAACGGAAGATAAAATGCCTCCAGTGATGGCATTGGTTGTTGCATTGTGGGTAATGTAGGCGCCAGGTTTGGAAAGCAGTCCACTGGTCAAGCATTTCACTCCTATAACACTGTTGGACTCATTATAGACCGTTTGAAAACAAAATGGATACAGCAAAACCAGAGATACGGCCTATAGTTTGCCGCATACACTACCAGCAATGCAACAGCCATTAAGTGACATCACTGGAGACCATTTATCAGATTACATGCTACTTTCTCTGGAGCCACAAAAGGCTTTATACTACTTTTTTCATATATGCAGTACTCCTGAAGATCTGTAAACACACTGTAATGTGTAGAATTGGTGGGTTTACCCTTTAAATGTCTCCATTTAGGACTGAGAAATATACAAAGTAACTAATACCTAAAGTTATCAAATAAGTGTAGTGGAGTAAAACTTGTAATATTTCCATCCAAAATGTGTGAAGTCCAAAAAAACTGGGAATACTTAAGTAAAGTACTAAAATTAAAGTAAATTAAGTAAATTAAACACAGTACAGTACTTGAGTAAATGTACTTAGTTGCATTCCACTATATTAACACTAAAATAAAATATAAAAAAATATACATTTTGTACTACAGTAACGTGCATTTTTCTAAAAATGCAAGAAATTAGAATACTTCATACTTTTGGACAGAAACAATGAGAGCTGTCAGGGCATGTGCAACATAACAAACATCCCCAGATTCCTTTAACGAATCTTGAAGTTTTGTAAGTTGTTTACTTTGGGGAAGCTTAATAAAGTTTGTGAAATGCTATCGCCAACAAATTCTTAATTATTCATGCCTCGTTACAAATTCGGCTTCTGTTTTATGAATTACAAAAAAATGTAAAATAATCAGAATGTTAATGTTCTAACTTATATTAAATATTATTATTATTATTATTATTATTATTATTATTAAATATTTTTCAGTTTGTTAGATTTTCTACAGAGTGACATAACTCCTGGAAATCAGGGATACATAAAAAAATAAACTTTTCTACCATTATCCTCCACTGTAAAATGAAGCGGCCATAACTTCCTGTTCCCTTATAGCCAGAATTTAGTGTGAGTTTGGCTGCATGACCCGCGCTGTATCACGATACAACCGAAAGTCAATGATAAACGTGCGTGTGTCTGTGTGTGTGTTTATGTGCAGGCCATCTCTTTTGTGTTTAAGAGACCAACCCACAAAACCTGGTTGCATGCTGTCAGAAAAAAAGCTGAAGGAATCACAAGGGGTTCCCCAGATGTGTGTGTGTGTGTGTGTGTGTGAGTGTGTGTGAGTGTGTGTGTGTGTGTGTGTGTGTGTGTGTGTGTGTGTGTGTGTGTGTGTGTGTGTGTGTGTGTGTGAGTGTGTGTGTGTGTGTCAGTGTGTGTGTGTGTATAGCCGTATGTTAATCAATGGCGTTAATGTAGCAATGAATTAGTAGTTTAGATGTCACGGGACGCTTAACACAGCTGATCCTTACCAGACACGCGCACACACACACACACATACACACACACACACACACACTATGAGCCCACAGGACCCCTGGAGACCACAGGCGGACATTGTATAGTAGGCTAATTATCCCAAATTGCTAAAGTAGTAGAGAGGGTGTGTGTGTGTGTGTGTGTGTGTGTGTGTGTGTGTGTGTGTGTGTGTGTGTGTGTGTGTGTGTGTGTTTGTGTGTGTGTGTGTTCACTCTCACAGCTGCTCCTGGTGTCAAGCCTTTGATAGATGAGAGATAGAGAGAGTGTTCATTTACTGCTCGGAGACACACACACACACACCTGACTGCTCATTTATTGGTCTAACAGATTGGTCTTTTGTTGCTCGGTCGCTGGTTCACGCTGGAAGAACTGCCGAAGTTCAGACTACGACGCTCGGGGGGAAAACAGCACCCTGTCGTCAAGCGTAAATGCCTTAAATGCTGCAACCAGACCTCCTATGAAATTTGCAGTTATAATTAGGAAATTAGAGGCGTCATAAACAGACAGGAGTTTGACAATGAACAGACGCAGGGGAGAGTGAGTGTGTGATGGATGAGTGAATATGATTGCCTTCAGTGCCGACAAAAAGAACTTCTCTCACAGGGGGTTTTCTATTGTCGGGGAAGTTTTTTCACTTAACCACGGCCAAACTTTTAATTTCTGTGTAGCTTATAAAGGGTAAGCCTGGGGAAATTCTACTTTCAATCGATCATTTTTTAGAGATTAATGTCATACGTAGGAGTGTATGGACGTGAAGGGTTGAGAGATGGACACATTGTTGGTTTTAGTCTTTCAGAGCAAAAATTGACAAATAAATGAGTGATATGACTGAATTTATGTATCGTGATGATTCTGATGGTGACTGATGTTTTCAGTCAAAGAAAAAAAGAATATTCCACATCATATCGTATCATATCATATCAGACAAATATCCAGTATCATGCATCCATATTCATAATAAAAGATAAAGTATAGTAACAAACACATCCTGCCTCATGTATCTATTTTGTTTAGTGTACAGACCATAAAAGCAACAACAAACCACCAAGAATGGATCAAAGGATGTACAAAGCCAATATATGTCTGATGACTTCTTCCTCTTTTTTCATTTGTATTTATATGTTGTTGCCCTGGAGTAAAAACAAGATCTTTACTGTCTGAGATTTCTCCAGAACATTTTGTCTGCAGGGTCAGAGCTTAATTGTCAGAGCAACAAGGACATTTTTGTGAAATTGAACTTTATTTATAGATAGATAGATAGATAGATAGATAGATAGATTCTCTAATCCTTTGTCTTGTCTTTTGTGGGACAATGCTCTCCCCCTTTCTTCTCCACCCACTCATCCATCTCCTCATTCCTCCATCCCTCCATCTCTTCGATATTGATGAAGTGACGGGGCCACAGGCTGAAAGACACCACCTCATCTGGTTTAAATTACCTCCAAACTGCACACACACCTGCACCAGCACCAGCACGGCTGTGTGTGGGTGTAGAGGGGTGGGAGGGTAGAGCCTCTGGGATATGTGGCGGGGGAACGCCCATGACCCCCCGACCATACAGATAAACACACACACATACACACACACACACACACAACAGGGAGAGAGCAACAGAGCGGGTGGGGTGTGAAATAAGCTGTAAGGCAGAGGGGATATTAAGCTGCCACATGTGTTCTGTTTACTATTCTCTAATTAACCCCCAGGCTGTCTTATACACTACACACACACACACACACACACACACACACACACACACACATACACACACACACACCATATCTTGTCTGTGATAAATTGGCTCTGGTGTCATACAGCCTGAACATTATCAACAGTGATATTCTGTAAAATGACGCCAGCAAAGATGCCAAAGAAACCCAGTATGTGTGTATATAAAACACACTGTTAAATGTACATAAAGGACAAATATGTGTGAAGACGCTGACCTCCAAGTTTGACTTCTTTACCCGTCCCATGGTGCACAGGGGGCAGCCATCTTACTCATGTCCATGATGGATGGCTCACCAGGAAACACAGACTGGAGATGTATGAGTTTTCTCCACCTGCTTCATTTTGTTCGTCCAAAAGAACGATTATTGTTGGGCTGCAGAGTGACTAACACTGACAAAATGCTTCAGATCATATAGTCTGGAGAGAAATGTAACTACTACATAGTAATTGTCGATTAATGGTGTTTTTTGTGCTCTGATTTAAGTGCATACATGTGTTATAGCGGTGCACATGTGCCATACGGAGCTTTTTGTGTAAAGTACCTTGTTGTTCCACGTCCTGGTAGTTTTGGAGATGCCAAGCTGCCTTCACTCCAAACAGCCTCATTTAAAAGGGTTATTCAGGAAATTCAGCGCCAAATGTTATTTCTCTCTGCCCATTCTGCTGGCAGCTTTTTCTTGTTTTGACAACAGCAAAGACCCACATAGAATTTCTGAAGTCTGAAATTACACGTGCTGTGTGTTACCCAGCTGCTTACATTCTTGCCAAAACCCATTGTGATTTTCTTGAGGCCTAACAAACAGTGCATTATCTTCCTCATATTAAAAACTGAAAAGCCAATACTTTGAATACTGCATTGTTCAAATTAATGTTTATATTGGCTAGTCTTGTGTTTCCCCCAACATCTGCTGGTGCATTGCTATGTCTCTTGATGTGTTACCACCACAAACTGTTGTTCAGCACAATAACATGAAACTGAGGGAGGATCTGGACCCATTTGGACAATGTTTTAGATAAATACCAGTAAATTTACAACCACGTTAAACAAGTTCTCCAAATTAAATGATAAAATACATTGTTTACAAGTAAATCCACGTCATCCAATAGTTTGTATTCAACCGTTGAAGCCTCAAGATTGCCATAATGGCGCTCGCCATCTTGGAGTTAGAATGTGGAGCTGGGGAAGACATCCTGATTGGATCTGACTGAGAACATAAGTCATGAAGAATACTCTGCTTTATCGTCTATTAATCTCTAACTGGGACCATTATCTACAAAATAAACTACATGCTGTTTTGAAGAAGATTTTTAAACTAGTGATTGAGAACATAAACTCATTAGTAAAATATTTACTGAGGTAATAAATCAAGTGGGAACCAGGGTTATTTTCCTCGTATGCTTACGTACAGTCATACTTATTTTTTAACTAGTGGAGGCACCGTCTGCTGGCCATTAGAAATAATGCAGGTTTAAGGCACATCTGCACTGGCTTCACTTTTCAAAACAAGAAAATCCATCCACTATCAATACTCATATACTACAGTACTTATATTATCCCAAATGTTTCCAACAATGTTTAACACAGAGAAATCCACAAGTTTAAGTCTGCGAATCTGACTGAATGTACGTGCATACAACAAAAAAACTACTTAATCCGTGATTCCAGTTTGTGCCTTAGTTACATCAGATTTTTTTTTATCAGCAAAGGTGGATTTTAACGGTGTTCACCACCAGCAAGCAAGTTTGACGTAGATAATTTGTGTTTATCCCGTTACTTATGCAAATGTTATTGACCCCTAAGAGCCAGAAAAGCCAATACTGTACATTGGCGGTGAAATTTGCGAGCCATGGCAAATACCAAGACTGAATTCAGGTCAAGCACTGAACTCAGCACTCACCAGAGACTCCGGTTCTCTCTCTTCTTTTTCCACTTTCCTCTCTGTAACGCTCCGATCACAAACACCCTACAATGGAGATCCCCCTCTGCAGATCGCTGCTGCAGTCAGGTTGATAAACAGGAGTGAAAATACTGTAAATCCACTTTTTAATTCCAAAAGTTTGAAAGTGATCTTTGAGCTCTCCTCCTGTCAGTGAACGGCTCCAGAATCAGAGCAGAATCTGATTTGACTCCAGGTGTTTATTCCTCCAGAAGTTCTGGCTCCTGACTTTCTCCTTCAGAACTCACCTCACCGGTCAGCCCTGTCTTCGCTACACCGCACTAGAGTAAACGTCTTTTGTTTTGTTTTGATAGAGAGCCTTCTAGTTACATATTGTGCATTTAACATACAGAGACACCTCTCCAGATGTTCTCAACATCTGTCATTACACATCTGTTTATTGGTTGTGTACTATATCACAGAAGCTGTCAACACTTGTAAACAAAAAAACCACACAAATCAGTTCTTCTCAGTCTAAATAATTTCTGTAAACATGGGCGGTTATAAGGTTAAGAAAATGTCCTTATGTGCACATACGATGATCTCACCAATAATGCGATCAGCTGTCATCAGTAATGCTCTCATTTTTCGTAATAGAGTGAGTCAGAGACAAGAAGAGAAGAAGAGTGGGCGGACACTGGCTGCGTTTTGAGTGTTGGAAAATGAGCGGCTTCTTAATAGAATTCACCATGGTGTCTTTTCCTAAGGTGTCACACACAGCTACATACACACTGAACACAGAAACACACACACACACACACACATACTTTCATATACACACAACACACACACAGAGGGCTGTGGGAAGTGAGCAAGTCTAATTGAAAAGAACCAAGCAGAGAGAAATCTGATAGCTGCAGTTTGGCCTGAGGGGGGAGGAAAAACGGGAGGTGAGCAATAGAAAAGGGTGAGACGAGGAGACAGCGAGGGACAAAGAGATAGAGACAAACTGAGTGAGATACAAATGTCATGATGTGATGGCTAGACTGCTCCCTTTTACTTTTTTTGACAATTTTAGACTTGTATCATTGAGACGTTGGCGCCATCCTGCAGAAATGTGACATATCCAACCACTTGATAGCAACAAATTAGTGTTTGTTGCTTGTTCTGTTTATTATCATAACACTATTTATGGAAAAGATGCCCTAATTGATTTTTTTTAATGTAATTTTTCAAAGCTGTGAGCACCACGAATTAAACTAAACAAACATCCTTTGTATTGAGGTGAAGGCATAAATCTCAGGGGCAGATACCTCAAAACCTCTCCAAAGTTACTGTTTCTTTTGGTTCACTTTTCTATTCCATGTTGTGACAACGCTGTGCTCATGCTCTGGTTAGGTTAAGGCACAAAAAACACTTAGGAAAACATCATGTTTTGACTTAAAATACCTGTTTTGGTCACCACAAACATGGCTGGAGATGTCCCAACTTCTTCTGGAAAATATCTGGTGTTACTTGGATTAAGAGACCACAAGCAGCAGAAGTTACATGCTGTGTGTTTAAATGTGTTTTTATGACATCATGAAAGAGCTGAATATTGATAAATGTTAAGGATGATGCAAAAAAGTCAGAAATTAAACAGGCAATATGTCTCAAAGGAAAATATAAAGCAAAGTTTCACACATATTAACTGAAGCTTCTCATGTGTATGTTACAATGGCTGACCCTTGGAACAAGCCAAGTACAATACAATACACTGTGTGTACTGTGTCTGATATTATTGCTATTTAACACCCAGCAGCAACAGTGTGCATTATCTTGTATTTCTCAGGTTCTGCAGTGTTTTAAGCTACATCCGTCTGCTGGTTGAAAACTAGGTGAAAAATTGTTTTCATGCCGCAAACAAAAATTCTGGTCATCACAGTCGTCGTGTTAGTGCTGACTTAGTCAGAGCTGTCACCGTTTCTTCAGCTGTCTCACTTTCCTCTGGCTTTGCACATTTGTCTCACATTATTGACTGTTTTTGTGTCTGGCTCATGTGGTGTGTAATCATTTTTTAGTTGTGACTGACAGCTTGTATACAGTGTACTGTATACTGGGTTGATCTGTCACACACAGAAGTAATGGGTTCAGACGTACACTACAAGGTACCACAAAGAACCTTGTAGAATAAGGTAGTTAAAAAACTTTATCTGTAAATTGTTCTTTAAAACTGTAATATTTCTGTCACCGTAGGTTTGGTTACTGATTGTAACAGCCAAGCATCGGATCCAACCGTCTTATTTTTTCTGAAATTGTTGCAGGTTTCACAGCAAGAACCGCGGGGTCTTTTAGCCAACAGCACCATGACAAAACAGAGAGAAAAGGAGTGAGAGTCCTGCATAATGTCCCTTTGTCCTGCCCACACTCACTCACTCACACACACACACACGAGTGAGATGGACACACAAAGTTTGGACACCAACATAGACTAATGAGGGGTAAGAGTAATTTGTGTTACTGAGATATAGTAACAGCAAAGGACACAAAGTGAATTATATTATGACCCAAACAAAGGCCATGCACACACTCACACTCACACACGCACACGCACACACACACACAGTAGCAGCAGCAGCACGGTCTTTGTCTTGTTTCCACCGTCTTAACTCTCACATGTAATTAGCCTCACTCTCTCTGTCCGTCGCAGATACCGATAGCACACAGGAGGGGGTCAGTGTGTATGTGTGTGTGGGTGGGTGGGTACGGGGACAGGGGGGGTCCGAGCGTCTCAAGGGACAGGTTATGACAAATAAGATTAATGTGTCCCCTATTTCCAGACTGGTGCACTGGCCTCTGTTCTGCTCACACACACACTCGCGTCATAAAAAACACACATACACGCCTCCCTGATAGCTTTTTCTCTCAGGAGAGGGTCCATATGGGGACCAGAGTCGGATGGGAGCGTGGGTGTGTGTGTGTGTGTGTGTGTGTGTGTGTGTGTGTGTGTGTGTGTGTGTGCGTCACCCTCTAGGACGTCACCTCTCTGTCTTTTCCTTTGTTGTCACGCACGACTTAAAAACAATTATATTTAAAGATGGAATCTAGACTCTGTGCAGACTCACTGCTGCCTTATTTCATTGTATCAAAGTTTCAATACATTTTTATCTTTGATCCAATAAATGCTTTTACGTGAACAAACTCGGTAAAGGGTAAGAAAAGACGCAGAAATAGCAACGCTCACTAAACCTCCTTATCAACAGAAATATCAGAATCATGTAATAAAACAGGAAAAAACTGTGAAAAAAAATCTCGATCAGTCAGATTAAACTATCGATCTGCTTCCAACAACTGTTTTATATTATTATGTGATCAGCTTTCACTGTTTTCTCTCATACGACGCATTTCACAATACATTGGCACTAAATTTCGCTGCTTTCAAAGAAATAATTATGGATGTTGGGTTACATTTCTTGTAGTAATACTCTATGTTAGATTTATGTAAACCTTAATTTGCACAGATTGAAAAGTTTGATCCATTCTAAGTTTTACTCCAAAGTTGTTCTGCTCTCTGGCAGGACAGGACGTAAACATTAACGGTGTCCTCCTCAGCTGAGCTGTAACGATATCTAGATCGTTGGTCTTCAAGAGAAGGTCTGTGACCCCTAGAGGGTCCTCAGAGTTACTGCAGGGGGGCCGCTGAAATATTGAATGATAATATTTTGGACGTTTTTATTTTTTCAAAAATTAATACATGTAAATGAGTCCAATGTATTTTCAAAGATACATTTGTAACCGAACCACACACTTAATCACTGAGAGCTAACTTCCTATCATTGAAACATATTGGCCAGTTATCTGTATCATTATCTATAAGTGTATATACATCATTTTGAGCCACAGTGGTTTGTTTTGTAACTCAAAATAATCCAGAAAACGCAGCGGGTGAGGCTAATGTGCTTTACATTAGCCATGCTATAACCATACCATAGTCTGCCCTCAATGTTGTTGTATGCCCAGTTTGTTATGTGACAAAGTTTTATACGATATATGTAGAAGTGGGTCCCTGCTTGGTCTCTCTATCAGCTAAGGGGTCGTTGCCCCGAAAAACATTAACCCCTGATCTAAACGGATAAATATGTAAGAGGAAAAATATGTTTTTGTAGGTGTATGTTCTACTTTCTTTCTTCCCTTTGATACATGGTGATCCACTATAAAGATCTGTATAGATTATCTTACTCACTTTTGATGATTTTTTTGTCAAAGACCAGGGTTAAAATTTAACGACAGTGGGATCATGTGCTGACAGTTTCACCAACAAACCTGACATGTCGTCTCGTGGTTCAGTAGGTTTGACTCTTGAAACAGTTTGACATGAGAGCTGATCTGAGTTCAGTGCTGGTATAATTGCTGTCAGATATGTCGGCGACCACGCTGATGTCCTCTGTCCCTGAAGTATGCTTGTGTGCGTTCTGAAGAGTTGCTTTCAGCGACACACACACACACACACACACACACACAGAAACACAGACGCACACAGACACTGTTGAACCGGGTCCTCCCTGCCCTTTTCACCCTTGACCTCAGCTCTATTGGCCCTCCACGCTTGAGTGGTCATTACATACAACCAAGACAAAGAGGAAATCTGTGTGTGAGAGGTGGAAGGAAGGGAGAGAGAGGGAGACAAAATGTGAATTTATAGGTGTGTTTACTTTTTCCACTTCCACTGTCCCCTCTTTAAAATCAGAAGATGTTTTGAAGAAGTACTGAAAAGCATCATTGACTCGATTGCCAGCAATTTGAATGACTGTTGCTTGAACCTTGAGTCACTTTCAACTTAATGCAAATACGAAACTTTTCAGTTACTTGTAGAGTGTGACACACAGAGCACAAATTTCACCTCGCCATTCAAAGTTCAAAGTTTGTTGTGTTTGTGTGCTTTTGTCTGCGCGCTCAGTGTGTGTGTGTATATGTGTGTCTCTGTATGTGTGTGTCAGCCCCTAAGGTATAATCTTTTCCCCTTGTACTCCCGCTGTGCTGCTCTCTCCCCTAGATCTGAGCCTGTACCCCCGACTGGGACAATGAGTGTGTGTGTGTGTGTGTGTGTGTGTGTGTGTGTGTGTGTGTGTGTGTGTGTGTGTGTGTGTGTGTGTTGCGTACTCCCAGTGAGCACATGTCACAGATACCCAGGAGACACTCACCCCATGGGATCTCTGAGACACACACATGCCTGAAGGCCCCCAAGAGAGCGAGAAAGCAAGAGAGCAGAGAGACGAATGAATGGATAGAAAGAATTTGTTTTTAAAAAATTCCCGCAACTCGATCTGTTGGCGAGGGTGAAAACTATGTACACACTTTAATTGCTGTAGTTTTTCCCAGTATTACAAAAATATTAGTAGTAGAAGAAGAAGAAGATGTCGTAGTGGGCTTTTCCAGAGAGGGACTAAAAAGAGGACATGAGGAGAGAAGGGATGAAGGGAAATCAACAATTTTTTCGAACTAATTGGATTAATAGGAAACAAAATTAATGGTGGATGATCTGGCGCACGAGTGTCTATATGTGCAGCCGCTGATGCACAAAATCAAGCCGGAGAAACGGATTTAGACGGACAGAGAGAGAGAGAGAGAGAGAGAGAGAGATTTGGAGAGACGACGAAGGAAGACAAAAAGAAAATCATCAAGGGAAGAAGAGAGGGAGAGGGAGACGTTCCTCTTGTCTGTCCTGGTCTGAAACTAATTGGTCCAGGATTAGAGGAGATTATATATATATATATAAAAAATACAGAAAATTATACAAAAATCCTCCACAGGTCTGGTTTCCATGCAACAGCAACAGGGAGAGGAAATAAAACCAGTTGCTGCCTCGATTACCAGGATGACACAGTTACAAACCAGTCGTACAAGACTTTTTAGAGGAACAGTAAAGCTCATTATCTGTACAGGTAGTGAACCTGTAGCTTTGCTGCTCGTCTTTTATTACCAGTTACAGTTTTACAGCCTGTTAACACCAGGCAGTAACACTGCGTAGTCGCAGTAGTAGCAGATTTAAGAAAGGAGTGGGTAGGAGACTGAAACTGAGAATATAACACAACAATCCCTTTTTATCAAGATACATGCGACAACAAACAACAATAAAAGTAACAATATAGATCTGAAATGAGATGTTAAAGATATAAAAAGTATATAGACTTTTGTTGCATATTTTTGTTGTTATGTTCAAACCCAGAGAAATTGACAAGTGTACTCAAGGTAACGGTGCATTTAATGAGTCGCCTGTCGCTACTTCTGTGATCGGGAATGGGACTAAACTTTAAAACAGTCAGGTCAGAAAGATTTTCATCAGTGTGTTCACCACCAGCGAGCTGTTACAAGTGTTTTGAGTCATTGTGATTTTATTGCCACCATATAGCAAGATTACTTTACTTAACCCGTAAACTTGTGTGTTTGAATTCAGGTCAACCTCTTACTAAACTCAGCACTCACCAGAGAATCCAGTTCTCTCACTTCTTTTCCCATCTCCTCTCTGTAATGTAGTGAAGAAACATTTCCCTTCCAGCTCCAGTCGGCAGTCAACGTTACAGAACATAAACACCCAACAGTGGAGGTCACATTCAGGGATTGCAAGTAATCTCTGAGGTCTACTTCTTTTGGTGAGCGGCTCTGGATCAGAGCAGACATTTGATGCAGGTGGAAACAGCGGCTGCAACTGTACAGCTCAATATTCAACATGGCATACCTTGTTCAACTGATCTTATACTGATAAGGAACACACACAAAACACTAGATAGTGTATGAAATAATTAAGCACATACATAACAAAATTCTTAACAGTTTTTAGAGGAAGTGCTGCCATAAAATCAACTTTAATTGGTTGCATTAATCACAGAAACAGTCAGCAGTGGGAGCGCTGACATTTCTTTTTCTCGAGCCAGTGCACATGGCAACAGACAAAACACTAAATCTCATGATACTGAAAACTGGTAGTCTTTGATTTGTAATAAAAACAGCCTTATGTCTAACTAACTATGTTCAAATCCAAAAGCGGTGAGAGAATAGGAGGAGGAAGGCAGAGTTGTGGGGAGAAACAGAAAGCTCCTGAGGCCTCACACGGTCTGACGTGAACGCTTCTCAAAAATGTTAAACTTCAATTATTCGCTGAGGCATCTTCTTGTTTTTAAACCACCCAAAAAACATCTGCTGTTAATTAAAAACAGGCTTCTACCTTTCAAAAAGCAGCTGATACTCTGTCTGATTATGGTTGTTGTTTGTGGCTCTCAGTTAAAACACTCACATGTGCTGCTTCAGGCTTCACATCCAGCTTTGTACTGTGTATATATTTCAGTACTTGAACAAAGGCTTAACAAGGTGTCGGCTGTTGTTTTTTTCCTTTCTGTGTCACGCTTCTCGTTTGTCTGTGAAATGCACTCGACTTTAAAGCAAGAAGCTTCCCTCCCCTTAAGTCTTACAGGCTGATCAGACAGGCTGAGACATCAGTTTCCAGTTTTTTCCCCTCATTGCTTCTGAAATATATTCTTCCATCATGAGAGGGATTTAAACACAGACACCTGTGCAGCCCAATCACCAGGTTATAATGTTAGCAGTTAATGTTTCTGCAAACCACAGATACGACCAAGGTTGACATTTGTACCAACCGTGGCATATCATGTTCACAGTATATGCTACAATTATTTATCATTTCGAGGTAACAAGGCAACTGGTGACATTTCCAGCTGTTTTTGTCGAGACCAGGTGTTTTTTAAGGAGACTTTTGGACATATCCAGCCATTTTTATAGTGACAAAACAGGGTCTTTTTAAAGGAGGCCTGGGGATAAATCCAGCTGTTTTTGTGGCGACCAAACTGACTATCTCCATCTCTGATCGTGCCGACCAAAACAGATATTTTAAGCCAAACCATGATGTTTAGTGACCCTAACCAAGTGTTTTTTATGCCCAAACCTAACCAGAGCATAAGCGCAGCGAAATAGAGAATTCAACCTAAACAGACATAAAATTGCAACATAAAGAAACACTCGGTTTTAACCAATTGATGGTTTTGCAGAAACTTACTTAGCTAACATTTATTCAGGCTATGGAGTTGAAATAACCATCAAACTGTTAACTGTTTATTGCTGAAGTATGACGTATGTCCTATTTTATTGTATTATACGTACTTTTTTAATACATATCTTGTTTAGTTATATTTGTTACATAACCAAAAGATACCACCCAAAACAGCCTATTATAGTCTCTCTTTCTCAGTCATTCACACACACACACACACACACACACCTGGTCTTTTCTTCCCTTGCTCGGCCAGATGTTTGTGTTGAGATTTCAATGTAAAATCAAGTGTGAGAAATGTTTTTAATTATCTCGCCACCTGGACAGGGTTGTAACGTGCAGATGCACACACACAGACACCCACAAACACATACACACACTCTTCACACACATATATATATGGCATAGAATAGCATCATTTGACGCACTTTGATGTATAATGATTCCCCAGAAATCTACTTTCTAACTGAAAAATATCTGTTTTTAACTAAATAAATGTCTGCGTTCAATCTTGTCTTGAGATTTTGAGACTTGTGAGAACAGCAAATAACACACACACACACACACGCATTGTTTCAGGTAACAGATGTTGTCCTTCTTTTAATTAAAGTCAACAAATTAAGAAATTGCACTTACTCACTGCTGCAGAAACAGGCCTAACGGCGCACACACGCACAAACAAACACACACATACTGCAGCTTGTTTAGAAACTGGATGCAATATTAATTATTATTCAAGGACAGCAGCAGAGATTCTTAAACTTTGATGTATTTCCTCAGACTGTTTTTAAGCTGTTGTTTTAGGTTTCTTGGCTCTTACTGAGAGCTTTAAATCATAGGTATGGATCCAGCCATCATACATGGCAGAGTGGACATGGTGTGTGTTACACCCCGCTGAGCTACAAACAGCATCACGACACATCTGTACAGGATCTGTTTCATGGACACAGCAGGTTGAGTGCACATATTTTTACCAAGACTTTATTGTTTTGTTAACAATGTTCAGCAGTGGTTACATGGAATAATCAGCGTGTCTGAACATAAGACTGTGTTGTTTTTTTTCTTATCCAAAAAGATCCAAAAATTTCTGAAACCCACTTTTCTCAGGTCCGTTACAGAGTTTTGACTGACAGCAGGAAAAAGTGAACTCAGGGACGGTAAATCTGGAGGCCAGAGTCATAAAGTCGCAGTCTGCGTACCTCATACAGGTGGTGTAGGTTGTGTCTAAGGGGGGACATGGTGAGAGACACAGCTTAAGTCTGGTGAGCATTACTATTACATTTATTATAACAAGCCCCTGCTGTATTCCCGTTCTGTACATTTCAGTGACAAGAACAGGAAAGGCAGTTTAAAGAAAGACCAATACTTTTTCAGAAGCTTTTTCCTCCGAATGTAATGTGTCTAGGACAGGACCATAAGAAAAAATGTAAACTGTCCATTCAATCACTGATGGAGGCTCATTTTTTATTACCCAAAAACATAATGGTTTAGCAACATAATTCAACGTGATATCATGAGATGACTTGAGCTTCTTGTTCCCACTCAACCAGACAGAAAAAGTCCTTTTATGATGAAACACTTTTAGATTTTTTACTTCTTATAATTGTATCCTTCACAATGCTTACCACCACTTTTGAGTTTGAGGCAGCTGTCGTCACCCTGGTTGCACTCAAGCTGGACTCCACACTTTTCTGCGGAGCCGTCAGGGCAGGAGTAACACTGCAGAGAGAAGCCTAAAGGAACAAGACAGAGTTCATTGATTCAGGTTTTCACTTCTGTCTGAAGGGCTACAATCAGTCATCATTAGTTTCCTCATTTCACCGCTACTCTCAGAGATCTTTGAGAGTAAGCTTTAATTAGAAAGGAGTCAAATCTTTCTACATTTAAAGGAATAGTAAGACATTTTGAGAAATAGTAGAAGTTTTGGTTAACATCAATCACCGTTGACAGTGTGCACAGAACAAGCTGCCAGTCCCAAAACATTAAAAAAGATAATGAATGATTCTGTGTGAACAGAAACAAGTGACACAACAGCAGAAGATGCAAACTGCTCACACTGATCTGCCAAAATGTTCCTCTTTGTGAGACACATCATCTCTCTGACTTGGCTGCACTTTTCAGGAGCATTAAAAAAAAAAAGGTGCGAGAATTAATGAAAGTGATACTTATTTTTCCTTCAACCCTTTTTTCTTACCATATCCAAACATGGCAAAGCTGACAGCCAGGCAAAACACCACCGAGCCCCTCATCGCGACTGAAGACAGTGTCAATCTGCAAACAAGAAAACAATATTGTCACAGCGAGATAAAAAGCAGGGAATTTATTCTGTGGAAGTGTCAAGAGTTAGACATTACTCTTGCTTCGTCAAACTAAAATAAAAAGAATTACTGAGGTTGTTCATTTGAAGGAATTTCCTTCCAATAATGAACAAAATATTACTTAAAAATTAGATAAATGGCAACATAACTGATATCAAGATATCTATGAAATGAACATTTTCACTCCAGATTGTTCGGTCATCCAACACTCACCTGTGAATGTGAAGAAAATGACTTTCAGCTCAGGAAGAAGAGACTTTTTGTAACAGCAGCAACAGCAAAATCAACAAAACCACCAAAAAGTAAACAACCCGTTTGTTTGGGTTCAGAGTCTATGTTTGGATGTCTACGGATGATTCGATTATCTTTTTAACACAGGCACAGAATTCATAGATTTATCTCGGATTGTTTTCATCTTTTTCCTGAAAAGGAATGTACATTTGTTGTATTCAGTAGTGTGTAATTTGTCCTTTATTTGATTAATACATGAATAGATGACACAGCGGCTATCAGAGGGAAAGTGAGGTCAGAGAGTGGAGTTACTGATTACACATTACCCAATTATGGTAATTCAGCTTGTAGATAAACACAGTGTTGTGTTAGACAGCTGTTTAACCCGAGATTTGGTAATGACAGGGAGAAACAAGGAATCAAGACAAACTGAAAGAAAAGACAATAAAAGTTAAAAACTGTTAAAAATGGATCACATAGCAGTTGTAAATATATGTGTCATGTTTGGGAGGTTGGAAACAGCTCCAGCTCATAACTTATTCACTCTGCCTGAACTGTAAAGCCATGCTGTAAGCAAATAAACTGTTATTGCTGCAGGCTTCACCCTAAAAGTCAGACATGTGTGATATCCAAGGATTTGGGAGTCATCACATTTCTACTGAGAGAGGTAAACTTTACTGACTTTATAGACACAAACACCTCCAGGAGAAAGAAACAAAAATAGACAGTAAATTAAGTCTATAAAAAAAAGACTTCTGCTTCTGTAAATACTCATTAGAGCATCAAATGTGTATTAATCTGCGGTTGAAAAAGTGCCATTTCCTTCTGATTGGTTAATGATTGCTGTGAGCTACAGTGGCCAGCTGTTTTATAACGTTTTCTGTGTCTTCAATAGAAACAAATGGTCAAATATTAACATGGGGGTCTTCTGGGATTGTTAGCGAAAGAGACCAAAACCATTTAACCTGCCACGCTGTGAACATTTATAATTTGGAAAAGCAAATCAGCGCAGCTCGGTTAGACTCAGCGCGGCCAAAAATGCTAGTGGAAAAAGGGCATATGGGGATTGACTGGATTTTGGAGCCAGCCTCAAGTGGCAAATCAAGGAACTACAGTTCATGGTACTTCCACACTGGCTTTGTTTTTCAGCCCCAGAGGTTGCTGCTAATAAAGGCTAAAAAAACCTGTGCCGATGAAATCAGACTAAACCTCGATCAATGGCAGGTTACTGTGGACCTGAAATGTCTTTCAAGACAAGTCAGATCCCTGAATTCACAGAACCTAGAGTGTCAACATTTTAAACCCCTTTAAAACAAATATTCTCATGCTGTGTCAACAATGAAAACTGCCCGGAGAGCAGTTTTTTATTATAACATTTTCACTCTGTAAAGTGTCTCAGCCTCCCAACGCTGTCAGCAGTGACACAGGTTTTATGTCAATAAACATTCAATCAGGACTGAAACTCTCCTCCGGGTGTTATGAGTTTTATAATCCTAAATTCATATTAAGTCTTCTTTCTTCCTGCTCTCTCTCTCTCTCTCTCTCTCTCTCTCTCTCTCTCTGCAGATCATTGTAAGCTTCAGAGCGGGCTGGAAGCGTGAAATCAGAGTTCAAAGACGCACACACACATCCATATGTACACACACACCAGAAGCATGAAATCAAAGTTCATGTTACAGAGTCTTCCAAATATTTTCTTTATGGACCTTGAATCAGTTTTAGCCTCAGTGCTGAGATGAAAAGGGATCATTTCAGTGTGAATAATAGATAAGATTAAATTATGACCTGTAACAAAGTTTGGCACAATAAAACCGTAAAATTTGTGTCTTTACCGATCTACAGAGTAATAACAATCAATTGAAGAGAATCATTTTATTTGGGAATGTGCCCGGTGTCATGTTTAATTCAGAGGAGTTTGAAGTATAATTGTGAATCATTTCTCCCAGAGGGAGCTCAACATTTTCTCACAGAGGTTTAAGCATCGCCATTGGAAAGCAACGTGACTTTCCTTTGCCATTGAGGCTATTTAGGCTAATGACTGGCTGTCCTGCTGCTCATTACTTCTTGTCTGAGGCCGGGCTAAAGGCTGGTGTAATGAGGCAAACCACAGCTTTTATTTCTTTCTGGTGTCGGCTCAGACGGTGGGTTTGTCTTTGTGCCTCTGCAGTGCTCACACCTCAGCCTACATAGATGTTTACTACAAGCTGAACAGGAGTTTTACTAATTTAGTTACATGTTAAAGCAACATTATGTAAAAGTTGACATTTATGGTATGTATGTATGTAGGTGCTAACTACAAACAAAACTCATTACATCATAACAATGTTATGTGTTGAAAACTTGTATGTTGAAGTAAACATGTATGTAACGCTGTGATCCTACCCTCTCACTGAAGTTACATAGTGCAGAAACAAGTGATAGGAGGCTGAGACAGAGACAACATTCACCCTATTACAAGACACTGTAAGGTAAAGTAGTTACATAATGTTGCTTTCTGCTGTCTGGTTAACACTGTGAACTGCATCTTGTTTGATTAATCCAGACATGAACAGGAGTCTAAAAGCAAAAATGTGTAATTTTATGTAATGTTGAACTATCCACATTCCTTTTCTCTTCCTTTCTGTCTGCTTCTTCTCCCCATCCCCCCTTCACTTCATTTTCTGTCCCTCTTTCACTCAATTCATTCACTGTCTTTTGTTTCATTTTTTTCTTTCAGTCTGCCACCATTCCTCTTCCTCTCATTTCCCAGTCCACTGAGTTAAATATGGGAAAACCAAACCAATCAGGCCATGACATGGTTATTATTTTTAAGTACTGATTTTTTTAATTCCCTCTCTCTCTCTCCCTCTCTCCATCATTACGTCCTTCTCCTCCCTCCCTTCCTCCACCTCTTTTTATTCTCTCTCAATCAGTATTCTGTCCATCTGCGAGGTTGAAAGATTACAATAAATCATTAACATACGACCAACATGTGTGGCTCTTGGAGGCTTCTCAGGAAAAAACAATATTTACGAAATCATCTCTGCGCACACAACTGATAACATGAACTGGAGCATTCACTCAGAGGATCTGTAAAAAAAAACCCAGAATGAGAAGAGCTTCCATAAAATAAAACCCTCAACACATGTACATAGATTTGCACAAACTACATGTATTATGCTAATCAGGCTCCAACTGTACAAAGTTACTCACCTTATCCAGGGATTGAAACACACATGTTAGAGCTTATTTAATGTGAGCGCTTACTGTATGATTAATAATATCTTCAACAGGAAGGGGGACTGCAAGACAAATAATACAGCAGCACAAATGGGACGGAGATGATACAAAAGTCAGTCACTAGCTATGTTTTGTTGTCCACAAAACATTTCTGGAGCTTCACAGCAAAACAGCGTTGCAGCATTCTCCCCTTAACAACTGTAGATGGACACAACCAAAAAGCTAAATTGATTTACCGTTATCTACACCCATGACCACTAAACTTCACCCCACTTTCCATCAGCATGAGGGTGAATAGATAATGACTGAATTTTCATATTTGTGTGAACTGTTCCTTTAAGCTGGTAAGGACAACATCCAGCCATTTTGGAGCAACATTGTCATTCTTTTGTGTGAATGTAAATCCAATATTCACTCTCTTTTAACTTTGTTTTTGGTCTTCACCAACTCCTGAAACACAGGAAATATCTGGCTCTTTAGCTGCTAAATGCTCCACTATGTTCACCAGCTAGTTGCTAACTGTGTCTTTCTGCTGTTTGGTGCTGAGCAGGTACACTACAGTGGGTTTTTATCACTTTTTCGAAAAGGAGACACTATGAGAGCGGTGACAGTGAACTAAATCAGTAAAATCGTGGCTGGGACAGATAAACAATGAGCAGAAACAATACATTTTCACATGGATATCATATAGTTTGCTAAAGAAGAATCAAAAGAAGAATCAGACAAGAGATGGTAGAGGCTTTATTGAGGTGTTTCTTATCCAGTGAAGATGGAGGGAGCTGGAGAGGTGGTGAAACAGTGAGATCCAGAGAGAGAGAGATGGTGAAAGAGAGTTAGAGAGCAGGGATGTCCTACATGCATGGACACTCAGGTCACTCCAGATAATTATACTACCTATGGCGCTCTCTCTCTCTCTCCTCCATACATTTATTAATTTACTGTATTAACCCTCACATGCCCGACCACAAGTTAATAAAAACAAAGCTCTCTCCATCACTCTCTGTCTCACACACACACACACACACACACACACACAAACACACATGATGCGTTCAGGTACTGTACATATATTTGAAGCCTAATTGGTATTTCGGTGCTCTTTAGCGTTCATTGATTGAGTTAATTACGTCCTTAATGAGGACACTATTTCTTCCTATATCTAATTAAAGGGTAGTTACACCACTTAATTGTCAGTGTCCTGAAAATGACCGGGCAAGTTGAAAACTGCTGTCCTGTGGGATCTAAATGTTTGAGTGCATGTCCTTAAACATGGCTGCTGTAGGGCATCACAGGGAACACAACCTTGGGAATATATAGACGGGAAGATGTTGCTATACAACAGCAAATCACACAT
>NC_140201.1:9590383-9744790 GCF_965226575.1 Pagrus pagrus | reverse complement strand
AATCACCAAAAGCCTTTTACTTGATGTACTCACTGCTCTGTGCTGTATTTTCAATATTTGCACCAGAGTTTGCTGGGGAAGTGTAAAAAACAGATCTTCTACTCCAGATAAGAAAGAGTTAAGCAGCACATTGATGGGTTTTAAAACAGCAGTCCAAAAAGCTGCCTTTAAACACGAACAAGTCTTTTTTCCTTCACACCTCCAACTTAACAAGTGTGACTTCCGTCTGTTGCGTCTCTCTCTCTCTCTCTTTCCTCCCTCCCTCCTTCTTCTCCTCCTCTCTTTCCTTTAATGTTTTTCACTTGCAAATCCCAGCGCTGCACTCACCGTGCGGGAAGATTGTGTCCTCCTCTTCTCCACCAAGATACCTGTCCACGACTTCTTCAGCATGTGGGTCTTGCTCGCATTAATGCAGGTAAACTGAAAAGAATTGCTGGCCTCACATACAGACCTGGCTGCTTTTTACGATCCAGAAACGGTGGCTTTCAATCCAGAAAAGATACATTTAGAAAAGGTTATCTCAATTTGTAATCAGAGTGGGTGGAAACTTATGTTTTTTGAGGATGCTGATGTAGGATTGTCCACCATCAGACTTGGTTGAGGACGTAACAACCTTAAGATGCTGTGTGTTATCAGAGTCTGGCCCCTCACCTGTCACCTGACAATCGTGCTGTCAGGGCCCCAAAGCAGCAGTCCAGGAACCCCCCGTGATCAAATCAGTACTTTATGCTTGTGCAAATGTCAGGAAACAACAAAGAAAGATGTCACTGTCAACACCTCAGTCGCATTTTCAGGTATGTTGAAACAGAATAAGTGAAAGGTGACAGAAAAGAGCCTGCTGGGACCGAGCAAAGTTCTTGCTATGTTTCTATCAACTCAACTTCATCATCCATGCACAATTTTCCAACAAAAATGAAGGATGTTTATCATTTTGTCCTGTGTCTTTGGCAGGTGCACACCTGCAAACACACTGACAGAACATTTTCAGATTTATCTGAATTTTATCGATGTTGACCCAGACCAAATAACCCCCACTTGTACCCCTACTACTCCCTTCCCCCTCCCAAACCCCTCTAGCCCCTCACCCTTCTCTCTCCTCCACCTCCCTCTCTTCCTTTCCCTGAGGGCGATGTGGTATTTCTTCCCTCGGCCGGCCCCCTCCCCGGCCCTGTGCTGTCACTCTGGATGGCTCCTAGCATGCTGTGCCCCGCTGTGATTGAGCATTACGAGGTGTTTCACGCCTCCGTGCATTAGGCGAGACGACAGGGAGGGCGTTGGGTAAATGATACGTATGGATCGCAAAGGCAACAGAGTTCAAGGCTGGGTCAGGTCAGAGGGATGAAGGCCACGGTCCTAGATTCTGTGTCAATCCATGCATACGCACACGCATGTGCACACCTGCATGCAACCACCTGCGCTCAATAGATACACACACATCGTACCTGTATGTACATGTGCAGGTACACACAGCGACATTTGTGCATACACATGTGCACATGGATTGACAGAAAAACTCATTGACATTTTATTCCACTCACAGCAGCCACAACACTGGTATTTATAGAGTTAAGAAAAATGGCAGATGCAACCAGATTGTACTCTCTTTCCAGCCCACTTAGCAAGAACCATCACAAGGTCCACTGAAGTTGATGCAACTCGTTTTCACATTTTAAAATAGTGACTGCTCACATGCCTTTGTTACAATTATCGCTGCATGTCCTTAAAAAAAACAATATTTCAGCTCGAACGTGAGGAGCAAATTCTGGATTTTACACAACGCGCACTTCACTCTGTCCTTAATCCATCCCCATGCATGGACAGGCGAGGCTTGTTCGAGCTGGTGAGAGTGTGTAATTAATGTGCTGTGACGAGGGGCTTCTGCCCGGTGACAGTGAAAGACCACCTACTGGCTTTTAATACTGCCTGTCAATGTGGCCACAGGACACCCAATACAGGCCTGTTTCAGCTCGGGGGGCTGAATGGGTGAGAGCTATGCAGAGAGACAGGCACAGGAAGGGAAAATACAATGTTCATTTAAATGTTGGATATAAATCATGTAATTATCTAGAAAATTGAATGAATTTTGAAAAAATAAACACAGCAATCTTAATGAAGTGCTGCTTTTCTAAGCTTTGAAGAATTTCAGAAATTCAGAAAAGTCATATTTACAATATTGATAAGTTAAGTTATTATTTCCATAACTGAGTAAATAAGCCTTCCTCAGAGGAAATAAGATATTTTTTACCAGTGGACCATCAGGTAATCACAACAAAATTAAAGACTTTGGAGTTTGTAAGTGTCGATTTTGTTTTGTTTATTGTTGCCAAAAGTATTTCATATACAGCAGCAGTTTAAAAACAGTTAATTTAATTCCTGTTTCTGAGCAATCCAAACGTTCCGGCCTCGCCCATTCAACTCCGTCGTCACCATCACGTATGTGAAAGCATAAATGCATGCACACACAGAAATATGACCTCAGACACTTACGCACATAAACGCACAGAGTCACACACGTCCAATCCTTGAGACGTGCCCGCATGATGACATTTCATCCGCGCTACTGTAGATCATGGAGAGGTCACGCCTGTATATGTGATGTGCTAACAGCCACTTGACCTGATTTACAGTAAGTGTAAAGCAGCTCCTCTTATGGATGCTATGCACACACGTGGAAAGAGCTGAAAGAAAACATTCCCATGTAAAGAAATTTCACAATATCTAAAAATTTACTTTTGCTTCCACTTTCAAACGATTAAAAATGATGAGGATGAATAAATGTAACACAAAAGTACTCAGATTCTCTGTGTGGTGTTTCTGTGCCCGTTGTGATCTCTCGCCGACATGCTCTTCATTGTCTCTGCCTTTTGTGTCGATGTCTCTACATACTTCTACAACATGACTATTTCAGCCTGAGTAAGCAAACATGTGAGTGCACACACATGCACACAGCTCCAGGTTACATTCTACCACTCCACCTGTGCTATAAAGGACCCCGAGTAGCAGCCCAGACACTCGAGATAAGTATGGGCTCTTGTATCCAGGCGCCTTGTACAACTGTGGGGAGAGATGATTCCCCGCTTCATGCCTCCTTGTCTCCTCCTCTGCTCTGGGAGTGAGTGTATGTGCCACAGCAGAGCTCTCCAGATCAATACGGCCGTCCAGGAGCTCTGCCTGTCAGTCTGCCTGACAGTCTCTGGAGTGTCTGGAGTCTCTTCTCTTAATTTCCCTGTCTTGTCACATACCTGGTCTTTCTTTACACTCACTCTCTTTGCCATATTCTTTCTATCTCTGCTCCGTCTGTTCTGTTTTTTCCCCTCTTTCGCTCTGTCCCTCTCTCCCTGGCTGCCTGCAACCCCGGGGCTTGACAAGCTGGCCAGGCCACCGCATCTGCCAGCACATCTTTAGCGGCTTGGCAGTGAGGAACGTCCGTCACAGGTTGTAATCAAACCTGCCTGGAAACTGAGCAGGAGGAGAGAGGAGAGAGGGGGAGGAGGTGGAGGGAGTGCAAGTGAGGGGGAGGGCCCCTCCTTCTGCCTGATTAATCATAATGTAATTTTAATTAAAAAGCACAGTGTCAAAGGGTTTAGCTGCCTGAGAAGTGAGCCCAGATTGCCACGCAGCAGCAGCCCCCTCAGTCTGCGGGCAGGAAATGCGTCCTGACAAATCCAGGCGCCCGGGCCAAGAAAAACAAAGGCCACGATTACCAGGATATTGTCATTGAGGGAAGAGCAGGGGTGTGGGTGAGAGATAGGGAGGGGGGTGACATGGATGATGAGGGGACAAGGAAAGGAAGGAGAGCAGGGATGGGATGTGGGGACAAGCAGAAAAAAGGTTGGGGGTCACACTGTCATGCCAATTGGTGCTCGGTGCAAACGCGCATGTCACGCAAAGAAAGAGTAGAGGCAAAAGTGAGACGCGAGAGATTCTGGCATCGTCTTTTGTCAGGGGTGGATATCGTAAGCTCTTGTGAGCGATGCTGTAGCTCGGAGGCCTCGTCTTTTTTTCTTTTGGGATGCTTAAGTTTGTTTACATCTCAGGTGCATGCAGCGTCTCCTCAGTGTCAGGCCGGGCTATATTTACGCCACCTGAATCAGGGTTGCTGCGTACCGCGGTGTCGGCTCCAGGCCAAGCTGTGGCTGAGACGATGGTAGCTGCTTGAGACAGGGCAGAAGGAGCCGCGGTGTCACGGTGGGGGAGGCCAGAGGGCTGCAGTTGGGGCCAGGGAGAGATTCTGAGGAGACGTGGGGTGTCAACATGGCTGAGTTGAAAGCGAAGCCAAACACTTGTGGTGACATGGCATTACCCTGGGTCATGGTGACAGATTAGGAGGATTACAGACGAGGGTGAAATGTGTCCGTGCAGGGGGTGCCCATAAGGTGTATAAAGGTGTACTTACATGAATGTGTTGGTGCGTGTGTGACCTTAAAGATACAAATAAAATATATATGGATTCTGCATCGCATCGTCCTAAAACATCTAGACATTTATTATATATATTGTCGAGTTGAGAAATCCACATGTTTACTCAAGGTAACAGTATGTTTCATGTGGTCGCCCGTCTGTACTACTGCCTGTCGGGATAGGGAAATCAGCTAACGAGACTAAACTTAACGAGAATAAAACTTTAAAACACAACCTTGTCTGCGGACATTTGTGCCTGAGTCAGTTAATGGTGCGTTCGTTTGTGTTTATTTACGCAAAACAGCCGAATTAGCTACTTTACCGCAACTGCACCTCCGAGGGTCGGTGTGTTTGAATTCAGATTAACTCTCACTGAATTCAGCACTCACCAGAGACCATTAACTCATAATGGTGTATTTTTATACCATATTATTGTTACTTTTACTTAAATAAACCAGTGATTTTGCCTTTACTTACCTCACTTAAAATCAACTAGTAGCAAAGAGGATTTTACAGTGGCTCCTACTTTCACTTTATCCTGCATCTTTCTTTCTGTCATGTTACAATTCTCTCACACATGGCCAGTATAAAAATGATTAATACATGTGAATTGCTACAAATTGTGACAGCCCCTTTATCTGACAGAAATCCTCATATTTATGAATTTATACGTGATTTGTATGTAAACTTTGAACCTGCAAAGTAATTAGCAAAGAGAGCTGTTAAACATCTTCATCTTCATGAAGCTGTTAAACATGTTAAACATAAAATGTACATGTACAACAAAGTTCTACTCGAGAACAGTACCTGAGTAGTTACTCGTGGTTACTTTTCACCACCGTATTTGTGCCATTTGATATTTTCTCGAAGAAGCAAAGGCACATTGTGAAGATGACACGTGCTCTGAAAGCAATGTAAACAACAGATTGGCGCTGATGTTTCGAGTGACACACAGCAGATAAATTAATTAATTCAGTTATTCTATTTTACTCTTTATATAAAAAGTGATTTTATAATGTACAAGCACATAGTCTCCATAAATGATAGATGGAGGGTGAAGGTGTAGGATACATTCCTCGAGTGAGACAACAAAGGAGATAGATACACCCCTGGAGAGGAAAAGGGGCTAAAAGCTCAGTGTTCATACCCTTCATTCTGTTTCTCTACATGGTTTAGGGGGTGGAGTGGGGCGGTGGCCAGGATTGGATGACCTTTGAAGAGGAGGAGAGGGGAGGAGGATACAAAGGAGGGGGGTCACCAGCATCCGGCTGGGGTTAGGGAGGAGGGGGTCCTGGGCTGAGGTTTCGGAGGTGAGAGACCGTGAAGGGCCCTCCACCGGGCCCTAACAAGCATTTGATTTCTCCCTCCAGGTGTCGTGTGCCTTACACTGCTCAGATGAGTGGTCTTGAAGTAGCATAATGTCCTCTGAGGCGATTGCTCTGTGTGTCGCCCGAGCGGGGAGGAGCGCTTGCAAAAATCCTGTTGACTGTTGATGGTGTGATGATGGTTTTATTTTCAATAAAGTGGACATATTTGAAATACTGTAAATAGTGTACAATAACCAAACGAAGTGTTTCAAGCAAAATAAAAAACTGAGAAAAATAAAAAACATTAAATGACAAATGATTGGGACAATGCAATGAAGAAGCTGAAAAAAACAAATTAAGTATCAAGGTAGCAAGATGAATTTTAAAAGGAAGGACCCTGACTGCATATCTCCTGTATTTTTCAGTCTGAAAAAAAGTGGCCAAAAGTGGCAATTACAGTCTAATTGTAAATGCTAAAAACTTAGTATAGCACAAGTAGAGAATAGTCATGAGGAAGACGAGAAAATCTTTTAAAAATATAAGACTACAGTGGTGCACGCTATGACAGGTCACTCATCCGAAAGAAACTTAGCTAATTACTAATTGGACCTGCCTGTATAGGTGAAGGTTTAATGAACGGAGCTGCATGGGCTACCTCTGGTTTCCTTCCACAGAGCCAAGACGTGCAGGTTATCTGGCCAGTGAGCTGTCTGGGTGTATCCGCCTCCCGCCTGATGTCAGCTGCAGGCGAGACGTATAGATTTATACCACTGTCACACTTTAACATTAACATTTCAGGCGCACATCAGGTTTTCATACTTTGGTAACGTGTTGGATTGATATGCGGTGCCTGGGTCTCTCTTTAATGAGACGAAGCAGCAGGATGGAGACTGATTACTTTCTTAAGCAGCTCTTTACCGTTCTCTCCTCAGCTTCGTAACAACTCTCTTGTTCCTAACTCACGTGTGACTGAATTAATCGATCAAAGACTGGGAGGATTTAAACTGAGATAAATGTGAGGATAAAGAGAGATTCAGCAGATTATTGTTAACAATTTTAAACTATGTATATAATCAATTTTGTAATCATAAATATGTAAAACATTATCGTGTAAACAATGTAAATATATTTTTAGTAAATTAACTCAAGTACATGAATACATGTTTATACTAAGTACTTGTGCAAATTTAAACTGCTGTTGCACGGCTGCGTTACAGTTCAGAGTTGACCTCTTGATTTCTGTGTTCTTTCTAATTCTGTCTTACTTCAAGTGTATTCACTTGTTCTTGTTCTTTTCTCTCTTTCATGTCTCTTTTCTCCATGCAAGGCAATCAGAGAGGACCGATTTGTTGATTGTCTTTGGATCTTGAATTAAAAATGACAACTTTTGACACCCTTTCATTAATAATTACCTACAATCCATGGAAAGAAATCTTCTTATCTTCTTTTATCAAGTAATTAGAGACTAATTTACTGATTTCCTTTCCATTTATCAGCAATTAATGTCCCATTCTTTGCTTTTATACTCCAAATCAACTCTACTGAGCTAACAGGTTTTGGAGAGACCTAGAAGTGCAAAGAGAATAATAGGGTCTCTGTATGATCTGATGTGGTCCATATTGTCCTGTGATCTAGAGTGGCATGCTCCAGCAGAGCTCACACACAAATGCAGACACACACACACACACACACACATACACAAACACACACACTCTAGGACACTAACGAGGCTTTGAAGAACCTCCTTCGACACCTGGGGCTGGAGGCACAAAGCAAGCCACCCGCCCCACTGAATGGAGAGGCAAAAAAGAGACAGATGACATCTTAAACAAGCATTAACACGCAGGTAGCTAACAAAGCCAGCTCCGTCTCATTTACATGTCAAAAGCCGTGCACATGCTTCAGGCGGATGCATATGTACTGAAATGTACAAATGCAAAACGTGGGTGCATTACATAAGCAAGACTGCACATATGTGTGGGTGTGACACAGAAACACGCGCACGCACACGAGGACGCTCCAGTCCTCGAGGCCAAGATCATTACGAGGAAGAGATTCTGCCTATTGGATCAACAATTGAGGAGAGAGGCAGAGTCACTTTGCTTCCTGTCACTCTCCTTTTCACCCAGAGCTCCTGGCGCTCCGGCTCTTGGTTCCCCCTGAACGAACCACCCGCTGGCTGCCTTAACCGCCCTCTAATAAACCCATCTGTTGGGTCATTATTGCGTCCACAGCCATCTGAAGAGGGGAGCAACCCTGCAAAGCAGACAGAGAGGAGGCCGAGTGCATAGAGAGAAGGACAGAATAGAGTCTGATTTTTCTTTCACTGTCCTTTTACAGAGTCATCCAACAAAGGAAGGATTTATCCGCATGAATCCTACAGATTTAATGTCTTTGTCATTATTATGTGAAATGCAGTTTTAATTTAGGATTTAGGATTTAGGTTTTAATTTAGGACAATTGACATTGCTAAGACCTTTATATCAAGATATCTCATTTGTACCCCCTTTTTCTGCAGTAATGCAAATAATGGATAAATATAAGATGATAATGACACAAACATGTGCTATTTCTGTTTTTGTGTGATCATGATGTTAATGTGTTAGCAGCAGTGCCGTTCTTTTTATTGTCCTTACTTATAAAAAGTAACATCTAAAACCTAAAGGATCATTATCAGTTAATTTTCTACATTGGAAACAGCATTTGAGAAAACAGTCTCACCACAAAGATGATTTTCAGCCTAGTCGTCAGAATAAAATGTCGGCATCGTACATTTCTGCAAATCAACGATATTTAAATTTGTGTTTCATACACATCAAGTGAATATTTCTACAGTAAGCGTCACGTCGCATTCAGATTACATGTATATAAACTGACTCTCATGTAAGAAGGAGGAGGAGGGTAGCATGGTGGTAGTGTGACAGGTAGGCAGCTGCCAGCGAGACACGACTGGAGACGTCATCTCCAGTCGTGTCTCGCTGGCAGCTGCCTACCTGTCACACTACCATCACGCTACCAGCATTACATTGTAAGTATGAAACCGCTGGATATTTTTAACAACAGACCACTGTTCAACACACCACTTCAACACTTGTAAGCATGAAACCACTGGATATATTTTATGAGACATCGAGACTTTTCCAGCCATGTCAGTGGCAATAAAATTGTGTATCGTCCCGACCAACTGTCAACCAGTTGTGCTCAGTAGATGTTCAACTTTCCATTTTCTTTATGAGCACTAAAAGGACTTCTCATCCATTAAAATCTTTCATTTCAGAAAATTAGAATAAATTGGTTGTGCCCTGTAACTTATTCTGCTTTGGTTTCAGTGTGAGGAAAATTGGTACTTTTGGTGAAAGACGGTGCCAAAACCCCACAATTCTTTCCACAGGAAATAGGTGGGCTGTCAGAGAGCTGTGTGTGCGCGGGCTTTTACGCCCATATGCACTGTACATGTGTGTTGTTCCATTGGCATGGGCAGCCGGGAAGGGCTGGTGAGGCTTTAACTTTGCTAAGCTTTTTCCTGCCAGGTCCCTGGGAGATCCCACTGTTCGTTTATATTGAACTTTGTAGGCCAGTGCCTCTGCCAGGCTCCCCTGCCTACTGCTGTAATATAGGAGCTGCTGGGGACCTGCACAGCCAGCAAGACCTAGGGAGAGAGACACAGATCACACCGGCCCTGTGGTTATTACATTTACCCGTGTGTGTGTGTGTGTGTGTGTGTGTGTGTGTGTGCGTGTGTGTGTGTTTGTGTGTCTGTGTGTAAAGGGAAGTGTTTATTCCATAGTTTTATAGTGTAGGTGTGATGTCTGGCCATTTAGAAGTGTTTGCTTGTGTGAATCCTGTATTTGTACAATATGAATTATTGCAATAAAAATCACAGCATTTTTTTTTGTGTGTGTGTGTGTGTGTGTGTGTGTGTGCATGAAGCTGGCGATGCTCCACCGTGTCCTCTCCAGCTCACACAGCCTCTGTCATAAACAGCCACAGCCTCTGGCAGGTGTTGCGCTGTGGTGCACAGATATGTGTTTCCCAAAGTGACACACACACACACACACACGTATGTGCACACACACACACACACACACACAGACACACACACATGAACACAGGTCCGAGTGCCCACCATTGGGAATCCCCACAGGTGAGCCTCAGAGGGCAGAGTCAACACCTTATTATTAAAATGCACAGACACCCACATGTGCACACACACATGCATAACACACGCACATGCACAGTGACAGCTGTTTAGGGCGTCTCACACACTCCTGAGCTCTCACAAGTTACTACTCTTGGCTCACATATGAGTTTCATTTTGATCATTTTGGTCAAATAAAAACTTCACTTCTGCAGGGATTGAAACTGTTTTGATCAAAATTTAAATCCTAATCATTCCATCTCTACTATTTTATATACGATATATTTAGTTTGTATTTAGATATTACATTTTCAGACATATCAGATTTTAATTATTCGATTATTGTGGCCAAACGAATTCACAATAACAATATTATCGCAGCATCTATAGAAATTTTGGGGAAAATCGCTAGCAATCGAAACTATCTTAAACTTTGTTCACTATGTGTTCTGTCTCTTTTTTTGGTGAATAAAATACCCTAAAAACACAAGTGTAGGGAGGTGGAGTGAGAGTATGTAACCATGACTTTAAAAAAAAAGTGTACAGAAAGAACAGTTACTCTCAATACTAGTGAAAAGGCAACCAAATTAACTATGAAACAAAAGATGCACAAGGTCTAACATCTTCACTGGGTTATTCACAAAATATTATCATAAATGTCTTATTTATTTACACAATATCAATATTTAAATGTTTAATGTCAGGATTATCCTGAATATCACAATATTCTAGACATATTACTGTATATATTTAATCTAATTAATTACACATGATTAAACACAAGCAGTCATAGTCTTTCATTAAAAGTTTATTATTTAAAAATTAAAACATTGAATAAAAGACAAAATATGAAATGAAAACATATTTTATGTACTTTTTTTTCAGCTTAAAACTTCATCGATTGTAAGCATGTAAGGCATTATTGCATGAAATGACAACATTAATCTTCATGTAAACATAGCTTCAAAATTAGGTGAACCAAATTAAAACCAAAGTAAAATCGATTATTTTATTAGTAATTACAAACTAACTGATACACAGATTGTGTGGTAAAACAGAAATACTGGTGCATTTGTTTGGATGAAGAAACTCTAGAGTCTAAAACAGATCTGTTCTGGGTCACACTGTCGTTAGATTAAATAATATATTTGTATTAAAGTTACCTGGCTGGTTGATTAAATTCACTTCACAGGTTGACAACATGTTGAAAATAACATATTCAGTTTTAAGAACGACATCAGATAGATGTGAAAAGAGGTTTTATTGATAGTGTCAGTTCTCTTATTAACACTTCACTTCAGTGGCAGTGAATGACTGTAATTCATTCACTTACTTGGTTGACAGATTGGTCATGCCTTTACACGCTGGATCCTACATACAGAGTACAATGTCACATATTCGAACACATAGGCATGACTTGGACTCTCCAAACAGAAGATAAAAATCTCAGTTCTGCCTCCGCAGATTGGAAAGATAATCCGTACAAAGCAGTGTGTTTATCCCTTGTCCAGAAATAGCAATTCATCAGTGACCCTATAGTGCTATTCTCTGTCCAGGCCCAGCAAGACAGCACTAAATGTTCAAGTGGAGGTAAGTGCTGGCAAGTCCTTTGACAATACAAGCATGGTTTCAAGCTCCCGCTCAATACAGCTCCTCTCCTCAGAGGGCGCGAGGAGGAGAAGGTGGGGGGAGCAGGGAGTACAAGGAGCAAGACTTGGGGTGGAGGGGTCAGAGAATGTGTGGCAAGGGACTCGGCGTGTGTGTGTGTGTGTGTGTGTGTGTGTGTGTGTGTGTGTGTGTGCTGTGTCTCCTCTACGAGGTTCTGGAGAGAGACACGGTGCTCTCTGTGGAAAGGGAAGATGTCATCTCCTTGCTTCAGTGAACCCTGCAGCCCTGCAGAGCGAAGGGCTAACAGGGAGGAGGGTCTTCTCCAAGCATAAGACAAACCAAATCCCTTGACACCTGCTGAGACAATAAGTCCCAGCTTTAGGATGTGGGGTGGTAAGAAGAAAATAAGGGAAAAAAAGATACGTACTAATGCAATTTAAGCTGAGGCAGATAGGACAAATAAACAAAAAAGAGAAAGATACTGAGGCTTTTGCGCCGATAGGATTGATGTGAGATTGGATGCACACTGAGACTTGGCTTTACAAATGAACTAAATATAAATGAATCGAAACAAATAAAAGAATCACATCAAACTTTATTTGGACTCGAGTCAGACTTTTGGGGTGTTCAGACTACAAGTGACAAATCAAGAGGCCCCAAGTCATTTTCAAATGAAGTTGATGTGTTTGTGATGAGTTTCAAATTAAAGTTAAGCTGGCCCAGGTCGTCAAATACGCAATGATAATGAATGAGACTCACCAAACACCATCTTTGTCCTGAATCGCCTACTGCACCTCTGTAGAGTAACTGCACCAAGTCTAATAATCCTGCCTCTGCTGTCAACTAGTGGTGACAACATGGTTCTTTCCACAGCCTATGTAGCACAGGTGAAGCATTACAGTGCCACGCTACAGTACATGACATCTTGTCCCTCTCTCCAAACATGTCAAATACTGCAGCATGGTCAGTAGTCCTACTCTTCAACGCTTGATGCTGTAGGTCCCCCTCTAGCGCCACTTCTTGAAGCACCCCTCAGAAGTAAGAGGACCCTCACCAGTATGCTCTCAGAACCAACAGATTCACAGAGGATGCCATATCCACTGCCCTCCACTCAGTCTTCATACACCTTGAAAGCAAGAACAGCTACATCAGAATGCTGTTTGCTGACTTCAGCTGAGCATTCAGTACGATCGCACCCATGAAGCTGTTTGGTAAAACTTCACACTCTGGGCTTGAGTATGACACCCTGCAATTGGACTGGACTTCTTCTCAAGCAGACCCCCAACAGTTCGGATTGTCACACCTCCTCTACGTTACTGCTCGACACAGGAGCCCCCCAGGGCTGTGTGCTCAGCCCCCTTCTGTTCACACTGTACACACATGAATGCACTCCCAGACATCAAGAGAACTCTCTTGCTAAGTATGCGGATGACACCACCATCATCGGCCGCATTATAAATAACGGCAAGAGTTCATATCGGGAGGAAATCAATAATCTTGCAGAATGCTGCACAGAGAATAATCTGCTGCTCAACATCAGCAACACCAAGGAGCTGGTGATGCCTTGGGTTGAGTCTGTCGACCAATCAGAGGCTTTGTTCATTACTTGTCGACCAATCAGAGGCAGAGTAGGGCGGGTCTTTTCTTCCATTTACAGCCGGGTTCCTTAAAAAAGCACATGAGTGTTAACAGTTGTGGGAGTTCATTATTTGCAAACGGATACATTCCATTAACCATTAACCAAAAATATGAGCATGTTCGATGATTGCACTCTTTTTGTGCATATTTATTATGTTTATTACAACACTGACTTGAGACTTGATCTGGCAGGTCTTGAGGCTTGATTAAGACTCGTCTCGACTGACTTGGGGCATAGTCCTCTTCTTCCAAAAATCTTACTCTTACTATCTGATAGTTTGAACAGCTCTCCTGCAGGCTATGCTAATTGAAATGCAAAATAACTAAATGGTCAAGTACATGAGTTACTGTAAACAAACTAGCCATTGTAAACAATAAGCTAAACTGTGTGTGAACACACGTGTTACTGTGTATGTCAGTGGGTGATGTTATAATTGCAGAAGTCAAAATGGAGCTTCGGATCATCTTAGAGTGAGGCAGTTGTTGTTGTGAAAGAGAAAGGTCACACTCATCTCCTCAACAAGTTGACCTCATAGTTGAAGCCATGAGACAACAGTGTCAGAGGCTCAGGATGCAGAGCCAAGCTGTGTGCGTGTGCTGTGAGTGTGTATGTGTGAGTTTGTCAGAAAGAGGGGGTTGGGGGTGCGTGTGTGCCTTAGTGTGTCATAACATGCAGCGAATCACGATGGAGAAATTTGTGTTATGCCGAAATGTGAACGTGATAAAATGCGCGTGTGGCGTGTGTTTGTGTGCGTGTGGTCAGAAACAGCTCAGTTTGATGAAGCATGACTGTGCTGTCCTCTTCGTAATGAAAGCTTTACTTTACGTTTTCAGTTTAAGCCGCAGAGTTTAAGTAAATTGTTCATCTCCAAATTAAAAAAAGGGTTTGTGGTACAAGACTGTGGCAAACAAAATGTAAATTCTAATAAAACTGAATTTTATATAGTTAACTTTACATTTTAGTATATTTAGTGATTTAGTGATTCAGTGATTCAGTGATTTACACTGGTTGTTTCAGATATATAATCAAGCAGGGAAAATAGAAATTGAATATAGAATAAAAAATGAAGGGTATGTTAAGAATTTTTTTTTTTAATTGAAGTGGCATGTAAAATTAAATGATTTGAAAAGGATGGATCAGTACTAAAATGGTCAGCAGTAGGAGCTTTATGAGGAGAAATTATAAATAAAATCAAAATATAAGACAATTTTTAAAAAAAATTACAAATACAGTATACGCTTAATTTTAATTTATGTGAAGTAATTTCCAAAACAGCTGGTCACTGAAGGTTTTATCAAACATTACTCAAACAGGAGTAAATGGTGCAATTTTGCGGGGACTATATTCTGCTGCGGAGTGATACACATTTGGCTCTCTGGAGAGTATTTACAGCAGAAAGATGATGTTTCTTTCGCATGTTTCTTTTTCATATATTTTACACAAACAAACTAACAAAAATGGAGCTTTATGGAATGGAGGAATAAGCTTTCAGGCTATTACTACGCAGATAATGCTCATTTGGTTTTGTCTGTTTTTTTTTTCTCGACTATCACCCAACGTATCTTTCTAATAAGATTTGTCTAACCTTAATCAAACCACAATCTGCCCAACCTCGTATGTAATACGCAGGCATGATATTAAAAAAAAGTTGTGCTGTACTTCCACCACAACTTTTCTAAGCGCGTATATACCTAGAACTTTCAACTGTGATTGTGTTGAAATACAGATGGAACAAAAACAGGTAGTTGAGCAGCCTCCTCGCTGACAGAAACAGATTCTTCCACACCTCTCCCTGTTCTGCCTGAAGGCTTCTCACAGGTACGATTTCTTGCCCTCGGTTGGGAAACTGAAAATGAGAATCTCCAAATTAGGAGTCAGGGAGTCGTGTCGGAGCCTGACCCTGGATTCTCACCTCAGCTGGACCTGTGAATGCTGGATCTGATCTAGATGGCTCGGCCATGCTTCTCCACTCTCTTTTTGTTCTTTTCAACCGTTATTTGTCTCCTCTCTATGTTGTTTTTTTTTCATTTATTCTGTCTCTTTGTCTCTGTCTCTCTCCCATAACTCACTGTTTAAACTGAAAGGCACTACATGTTCACCTTAAAATTCAATGTTCATATTTCACATTAGTTGTACCATGATTACAATGGTATTAGCTCCCACACTTTTATGTACAGTTTGAAAATTTATTATAATGAAAAAATATAGATTTTAAACACAGATGGGGTTCGGGCATATGTGAGTGCACCCTGCAGGGCTCCACAGTGAAAGGTCTGGGACATAGCAGCCCATTACCACACATGTCCTGTCACAGGGGCTCCAGTAGCAATCGGTGAGGTTTCAGCCTCGGGACCCTCCTTCGTGAGCAGAGAGCTGCCACTCGAGGACCCAGTAAAACGCCCTTTCCTTAGTGCTGGGGGATGAGCTCCATGCAGGGTGATGCTGGTTTTGCCTGTCCTGACAAGTAAAGGGGGTGGGAGGGGGGACAGAGGAGCGGAGGTGATGAGGGTTAGTAAAGCATTAGTAGGCACTGCTGGTGTGCTGGCCCCTGTGAACCAGGCAGTGATTGAGTGGTTGTGCCTGGGGCTAAACGTGGCACCTTTGACAGTGTCAGGGTGGCACTATAGTGGCGGCCACCGAGATGCTTCTGCTACATTACACACCAAATGGTTGTTGGTGTCTATATTCATGCTGACTTGAATTGAGGGATTATGATGGAGGACAGCCGCAGCATATGGATTAGAAATAAAAGGGAGACGCAACAAGAACTGGGCAATATATTTATTCTTCTTCAACTTTACTGAATTTACAATTCAGTTGAAACTTCCGTCAGAAACACTAAATGAGGTAACTAGAAATGTTTTTTAAAAAATGGCGGAAAAGGAAGTTTAGTCTGTCAGAGAAAAAAACGTGTCATGGACACCTTCATAGGAGTGTGACTGTTCTCTGTAATAAGACTTTGATAAGAAAAAAAGTCTGAATAAGTCAAATGAGGTTGAAAAAACAGAGGAAGAAAAAAGAAAAGCCAAAGCAATTACATGATAAAAAAATCAATAAATAACTAAATCAATTACTTATTAAGTACAGTGAATCAATCCCACATCCTTTGTATCTTCTTTTACGTTAAGTATCAATTAAACCTTGCTTTGCTCAAATGCTGCACTTTAAAAATTAAACTACTGTAATTCTGCTTTTGTCGTGCATGGGGGGTAATTGTTTGGAATAATACAGTAAGCTGCTGTGAATTTGAATTTAAGCTGCATTCTGACGCAACCATAAAGTAAAAATGGTACATTACAAGGAAATACTGTAATTAGGGTGCAGCACCACACAGCAAATTAGCAATACAATATTGTAATTTTACAACAAGGTTCACATGCTAACAGGCTGACAAGCTGACAGGCTAACATATGGTTGGATTAACATAAAAACAACAGTACATTGCTGTAATATTACTATACATTTACTGCAAATCTATGCATTTGTAATAACAACATATGCTTAGTAAATTATCATAATGTAATTTTACATCAACATATTGTATTTCCACAGTAAAAGTGTGTCTGGTTTACTGTAGAAACACAATATATTACACTGATTTTTATCTCTATTACTGTAAAAATAATTAAAGTATACTGCTGTGAATTAACTGCAATTAATAGCTACTAATTTGCTGTAAAATTACAGTGCACATTTGTGGATGATCTATGAGAATATAAGACTGAAAGTTGTTGATGTCTGACATCTTTTTGCACCACAGCTATCACACTTAAGGTTTAGTGACTGATACTGCCATGATAATGACGTGTTAGTGCTATTTTTGAGCCTGTCAGTTCTGTCAAACATACACCACGTCCCACACTAACCTGCACCAAACAGTTAAATCCACTAATGATTGTAGCAGGTCGTCGAACAAAAGAACTGCAAATATCAGGGGATTTACTTTCATAGTGCTGTAACACGTTCATGAATTTATCTACGATGAGAAACAAGTGTTACGTGTGTTAATGCAGCAACGCTATTTCATTCTTATATTTACCTGTAAGTCTGTGTAACATGCTGACACTAGGCCAGCATCATCATCACTACAGGTTACACTCATTAAATATCTATCAGTCTATCATTATATGTTGGTGGGCCGCAGCCTCAGCTTCACTGCACCGAATGAACATGTGCCGACTTCAATACACTCTAAAAGCTGTCCATTATATTCAAAGCAAACTGGCACTCTCTCACACAAACACACACAATAACCATTGACAGACTTCTCTCATCACATTTGAAAAACATGCTGCTAATGGGGGAACGAGGGACATGAAATCACTTTCAGTGGGACATAAAGGCGGCATTGTGGGGTGGCCTGGTGGTAATTACACCACACAGGCCCGTACTGAAGGAAGCTATTTAGCAATATGGCCCTGGCCTGGGCCTCTACCACTGATCTCATTTGGCTGCATTAATTAGCTTGCTCTGAGCCGCGGAGCTGGGTGTTAACGCAGCAGCCCACTGCTTGGCTGGTAGGTTGGTTAGTTAGGATGACTAACGCGACAGTCTGTTCAGTTTTGTTGTAAATCTACAGGCCTCCTGAACTTCCTTACACCTCAGCGTTCCCCCTCCTCCAGCCTATCAGTCAAAGACAGCTGGGGCTACACAGAGGGCACGACTGCTCCCTATTCACCGCATTCAGCATGGTGGCAGCCACCACAGCACAATAGACTGTGCCGCCTGCCCCATTTGTAGAGGCAAGAGAACAGCCTCATTCTGTTTGTGCTTTAAATAAGTGCCACTGAAGAAGGTTGGGAAAATTCACTTCATGTGCTTTAGAAATATCAGCAGATGTTTATTTTATCATCTGTAGTAGATGACAACAGCTGACGAGGGCAGAGTAAAAAATATTTAAGGTTGAGCTTAAGAGTAATGGTCAGCATGAAACATAGGGGCAATTCAACTTTTAAAATTGAAATTATAATAATTTTAACAGTTTTCATTCAAGTGCATGTGGATGTATTATTTTGTTGGGGTTACACATAAAGAATTGATCAGTGTTTATTTAACGGTTTAGAAAATTAAAGTAATTAGCTTGAATAAAGTTAACAAAGACGTGTTGGGAAATACATTGTACAGAAAATAAAACTGGAAGGAAGGAAAGGAATAAATAAAACGTTTTTTAGAAAATCCAAATAATTAAAGAATTGAACCTTAACTAATGGTTTCTGGTTAAATTTGTATGAACGATGGTGGACTTGGACTCAGCACCTCAGTATTTCTATAATCCTGGCTACAGCTCTGCGTTCAAGTATTATAAAAAAAAGGTTGCAGGAAAAACATATGATTTCCTGACATGAAAGTTCAGAGGAGCTGCTCAGCATGACAGCAAATTGATTCAACAGATAACACAAACAGGAGAGACATCTACTGAAACATAATGCCTCATTGATAAAATGTTGAATAAAACACAAAAACAGTAACCAGCTGTACATCGAAGCCTTTATGTTTTGTGGCCTTCTTTTCTTTTTTGTATCCTGGGCAGGTTTAACTACTAAAAAAAATGATTGCAATAAAAGTTTGATAGACACAATTTTTGCTTCAGAGACATGTACACAGGAATAGGAGGAGGAGATTGAGTAGTGTCAAGGTTCAGTATAGCAAATGATTCATAACTATGTAATGATAGCCAGTGAAGATAAAGCATTACCAGCATTTCTTAATTCGCAGTGTGGATAAAGTGCCTCGAAACGACACCGAGGTTCTCCTTTTCTGGCCAGCTTTGCTTTAACAAGAACACAACCCAAAAAGAGGAAGTACACATAGATATTAGCGTGATAAATATATGCACTTGGCTCCAAATGCGAGTGGTTTTAACAGCTACTCCAACATTTCTTCCTCTTATTTATCTCATTAAAGACGAGAAACATAATTATTAGCGTGGAACAATAATGTTATAGCTTCATAAAATTCACTTCTCCCTGATATTTAACAGCCAGTATTTAAAAAAGAAAAAAAGGCTCCTCAAAAAACATGCTGCTGATGTCTTGCAACTCAGAACTTTTTTAGTCGCACCGGGCTCGTTTTCACACCAGTGCTTTTTTGAAGAAAGTGTTAGCTTTTCAAATGCAGGACATCTTATTTTTAGATTTCAGCTACACATTTTCTCTTGCTGGTGAGATTGGTGTTTTGTGTGCTGTAAATTTCAGTGGGTTCACAGCGAGATAGCACAGCAGTCACAAGCGGAGCCCTGCCTGCTCTGTGTGGCACTGTGATGGCTAGCACTTGAACCTGCATCTACAAACAGCGCTTTTAAAGAAGAGCAATTAAGGACAGGCGAGGAAACCCCCTCGACTCTGACACTCAGCCACATCAGAAACACACTTCGCTAGGTACAGCACATGCATGTGCCATAAACCAGCTTGCTGTACTGATGAACTACAAAAGAATAAAACACTGCTAACGTGAGAAGAAATGTCTCTTTGCTCGGTGAGGAAGGCAATTAGCTATGTTTATATTATATTGAAGGCTGAGGTGAACTGGATGTATTTTGCTCTCACCTCATTTCACCATTTTAATTATTGTTTTCTTGCATTAGCAAATAGTTGAACTACATGTTAGAAGAGAAACAGAGAAACAGAAGAATTAAACTCGCCTCAACCGTTCATTAACGCGAGCAAAGAAGACACAGAAGCCATGGTGGCATATGCTGAAGGTGAGCCATGCGTGTCAGCTAGGTCAGGCAGCAGTAGGTCATTTCCATAAGGTGCCGATGGAGCAGGTGATAGCAGGGTGCTGGCATGAGTGGGACAGAGGTAGTGGGGCAGATGGACCTGTCTTGCACTGACCATGTATCCCTGCACCCTGCTGGGGCCCCAGGAGGGGGCTGAGCAGGCTCCCAGAAAGGAGAGTGTCCCACTGAGACCCTGGCATTGAGCCCTGCCCAGCCTTGGCCTGCACCCATCACTGTAGCCCCCCTCCCCCTCTCACCCATCCCTCCCCCTCCACCCCACCCCGCAAAACACCCTAAACGCTGACCAAGCCCTCAGGGCTCAGGCCAGCCTCCTGGGCTAACAATGGCCCAGACAACAAGCTGGTCCATGGGAAGGCCATGCCAATTGAGCGTGCCAGGGATGGATTCTTGCAGGAAGTGTAACAGTACTGCACTAATGCAGTTGTGTATTCAAGATTACGCTGCAAGCTTACCCTGTTTTCACCTCAGGGAAAGGTTACGGCACCTAAAACGTCTAACTTCACCTGTTTCAAATGTCTGGAAATGTATTTGTTTTAATGTGAAAGGGTAATCTGTTTATGCAGATGTAACTTCTCATCTTTTTATCTGCTGCTTTGGAGGTCCAGTCATTTTCCGTTATGTGGCAAACACACACAGCTTGAGCTGTGAATTTTCTTTGCAAGGTGACATTTCCTGGCTATGTGCAAATAAAGCACACACAGAAACGCTGTCACAGACAAAGACTGAGGTGCTCTCTGTGCAAGAGATGACATAATTTCACATTAAAAACACAGTTGTATGGATACAAATGGCAGGAATGTGGTACAGTGGATGAAAGTATCTGAGTGACAGGACTGCTGGTTTATGTAAGCAGGTTTGATAGTGTGCAGTAGCTGGGGCAGTGCAGGCAGGGGGCCTGAAATCTCAAATAAGCTCTTCAAAACTATTATTCTCCCATAGAAACTCAATTTGCACCACACTGGATTACAAGTTGTCTTTATCGACCCATAGCGGTCTCTCTGCAGCTGCATGAAGCTTGGTTAAATCATGAGGGAGGACGTTGGTAGGGGGTTGCCGAGCTGTAGATTGGCGATAATTGGTTGAAGGACAGTATACAGTAATAAAGGGTCTAAATAGCCGGGTTTGAGAGGTTCCTGTCATGTTTTACCGCTTCTATTTCCATACCAATTAAACCTTGTTGAAGCTATCATGATGAGAAAATGGAGGTGCAAAGGGTTTGGAATAGCTAAACGCCTCAAGGCTGCGCTCTGCTTTTATTTATGTGACTTCTTTTTAAGGATGTTTATCAGAAGTATCACATTTTTCCAGCATGTCTTGACTGTTTTGAGCACTGGATGCAGCAAGGATAAGTCTATTACTGTGCCACCAGGGAAACCATTATTTCCCTTTTTTTTTTTTTTTTTCATTTTTAACAAAATGTGTGCACAGGCTTTGAGGTTTGAAGTGATATGTCTGATTAAAATATGGATTATCTTACTCCATTCTACCCCACTACATCTCATCTAAATAGACAGCAAGAGAGTAAGTAATGGATACAAGGACAGAGAGATTGAGTGGTTGACTGGTAGATAGATGGAGATCAGAAGGATCGGATGGAGATGGATCTCTAGAGATATCTGATAGCGTGATGAGCCACCTATAATCCACGAGGACGACTTGGTCTCATTTCAAAGTAAGATGGAGGGTCGCATCGATTCCACTCGGCTGAGAGGAGATCTGATTTAAATTTTGAATGTGAGAGCGTGAGCTAGCCCTCCTCAATTTCAGTTCAGATGAAATTGGGTTTGGTGCATGAAATATTCTGCTGCTGCCCAGCGGACCATGCCGGGTGCAGTGTTTTGTCACATTGTGAGAGCTAAGGCTATATAGGGTTGGTGTTACATGCACCTGCACAGCTGGAGGGCATGCCCATACATGACGCCCCAGCAAACCCTAACCCTTGGTCGTCACAGATAACATTTCATCTCTATCTGCAGAGGCTCAGCCAGGAGCCACACTTTCAAAAAACTGAGAGATAATTAAATATTGATGTTTTCACTTGTGCCTTACATACAGACACATAATGAAAACTATCCACTGTGTGATTTATCCTGCTACATGCCTGTATGCACATCTGGGTGATTGATCCCTCACTAAAGAGACATTTCTTGTGTGAAAGTGTTGCGTTGTGGGATATACATGCATTGACTTTCTTGCCGATATTTAGATGAGAAGGTCGATATCACTCTCATGTTTGTCTGTTAAATATGTATGTGTGTCCATATTTTCCCAGATGACAAACTGTTGATTCAAAGGGTAACTCCACAAATCTAAGCGTGTGTTTACAGGTCTTGGGGGGTACTACTGCATATGTGAAGAAAGTATTATAAAGCCTTTTGTGGCTCCCGAGGAAGCTGTATGTAATCTGATAAACTGCCTCCAGTGATGTCAGTCAGAGTGGCTAAATTGCATTGTGGGTAGTGTAGGGCACCAACTCATTCTTGAGAGTCTTAAAACAACCAGATATAACCTTTTTATTCATTCATTCTTCTTCCTTTTTAAAACCTGGTGCCTACATTACCCAGAATGCAACTTCATCACCAGAGGGCAATTTATCAGATTACATGCAGCTTCCTCTGGAGCATCAAAAGGTTTTAAACTACTTTTTTCACATATGCAGTAGTACTCCCCAAGTAAATGCACTTAAATATCTAAAAAATATTGGAATTACCCTTTAAGTGAGGTATGTGTGAATATTAAGATTTAAAGGAATAGTGACAGGTTTTTGAAAACAGGGCAAGGATGTACTTCCACTGTATAACCGCTACTGTTATTAAACACCATAGTAACGAGCAGATACGTGTAGTAACACTGTGACTCAGATACAGGCACAACTGCTAATGACATAGGCGGTGAAAGAGCTTCATTTATATACTGTAGACATACGTACATCTATACTCAAGAATCAAATGTCACAGCTGTATGTGTGTATGCGGCACACATGGGATACAAAGATGAAAAACATATAAATGCAGGTGATGGAACCGATATACGGGGCCCAGACTGATGAGAAGGAGCCAAGGGGCCACAGCTGAGGAGTGTGGGCCCCCCCTTGTTGACGAAGCAGGAGCCCCTACTCCAGGCCTGTGTTTACGTTTCCCCTTCGAGTGTTTCCCCCCACGGCGCTCCATCCAATTCTCCTCAACAAGGGAGCATGAAGGAGCGGGGTAAAAATGAGAGTGGGCTCATGAATGGAAGGGGACAAATTGACATGTGGCGTTTTGTGAGGTGAGTGCCCAACCTCTCGACCACTGATTACCATTCGCTAATGAGCACCCCGGTTTGTGTGTCTATGCGTTTCTCTCTCTCTGCCTCTCTGCAGAATGTTCTTTCTCCTCTCCAGCTTTGTGCAGGCCCGGAGTGGCCAGTGGACCATAGGTGCGCTGTTAATTGGGAGACGCACACATCAGTAATTAAAGCAGTAGGGGGTCTTGTACTATACCAACTCCCTCCAATTCCCAATTCTTTAAAGCCCGCCCTCCCCCTATAATTCAATCCTGTCTGCCGAATTGATCATTGTGCGGGGCCAGTTTTGCCCCTGGCAGTTTTGTCACTTTCTAATGATGCCTTTTCAGAGAGGCAAGTCCTGTGTCCCACCAGCACCAGGACCAGTTGGGGCTAATCGTTGTCTTCACGCCAACCTCACTCCATCTGATAGAAAGCTTTGAATTCAGCCACAAGCAAACTCCCCCACATGAAGATAAACACATAATATAAACACACACACAAAATGCATCCACTATCTCGTCTATTTCACCTGTCTCTCCTCCAGTAGGATATCATACTGTGTTGAACTTACACAACCTGTCATCGAAGTGATCACATGCTTTGTCTCACCTGTTAAATAATGTCACTGAAGACAAAATGGGAGGGAAGCAATGTCCGAACAATAAAGTCTGATGAGTAAAAATACAATACAATACAATAAAAATAAATAAAAATAAAAACATTAAGTGCGCCTTAAAAGACACTTGGAGTTGGGCCAGAAACACGGCATCCTGGGTATTCATCCTTAAAGGGGCAATTTGTAACATATGGTCAGAATTTTTGTGTTGAAGAGATGTCTACTGAAGCTAGCATGCTAACCAGCTAGCCCCAGCCCGTCCTGTCTCCTAATACCACCTTCCACATCAAGAGGCGACAGTGTGATAGCCCCCGTAGTTTGCTACTTTTCATTATTATGTCTATTAAGTTTACAAAATAAACTCACAAAATGTCATGAGGAGATATTTTCTTTTTCTTTTCTTTTTCTTTTCCCTACTAAGTACAACCGTATACCTTTTGATTTCAGGTTTCCCCCTTTACTAAACTAAGATGAGCTTAATTTCCTTGTTAGCATGCACGTTAGCATGCTAACTTAATTCAAAATCCCTGCAACATAATACATAGACGTCTAATACATACAATAAAAACGTCAACATTCTGTTGATAATGTTTAAACTCAAATTCTGGCCTTATCTTACAATTTGCCCAGTTAAAGCATAACTTTACCTAAAAATAAAAACAATATCATGATCTACTCAGCTTCATGCCGATTGAAAGTCAAGTTTCATAGGCAGAAAAACATTTCTGGAGCTTCACGGCAAAACAACTTGGCAGCATTCTACAAAACAAATGAAGTAGATGGGGTCACACCTTTCAGTTGGGGTGCATGCTAATGTTTTTAGCTTAGCTTTCAGCTACAGTGAAGATCTTGGCTTTAAAAGGGGCATAAATAATGACTTTAAAAAAATATTGGGTGGAGTTTCCAAAACCAACGAGCTGTATGGAGCCACCAAATTTGTATTTTTTGTCGGCCCCCGTCGACTTTAGTCAGGAGAATGCTGCAAAGCTGTTTTATTGTGAAGCTCCAGAAATGTATTGTGGACTACGAAACTTCTCCTGACTTTCCATCTGCATGGGGGTGAGTAGATAATGCATCAGTTTTGATTTTCGGGTGAACTTTGAGTCCTTCAAGACTATCATATAAATCAGAAATGAAAGAAAGAAAAGTCAGACATGTTTGTTCCTGCCTCTATTTTTCAGGTCAAGGGATGATGCTAGACATCCTAACAACAGCTCTGACACAATATATAGCTGTGATCCGTGACATGTCGTAGGGTCCTTGTCCAGCTGATTGATTCAGGCCTCCCCCACACCCCCCTATGGGCACCCCTGGCTGTGTGTAAGACAGTCCACTGGGAATGTCTCTCACTTCTGCAGACCATAGTTACTCAAAGTGAGCTCAAAACAGCAGGGAATCACTACAGCAAAAGTTTCATTTTGCAGGTATCGGAGACATGCTAAGTCAGTTGACAGTTGTGTTGTTGTGTTTGATATTATCATACAATGCAAAGGGATGATCCATTAATATGGTAAACATCTTCTTAGGATTTTTACCTTCTAACTGCCGCCAGGCCATCAGCTATAAGAAATCCCAGGAGTATCAAGCAGCAGTGCTCGCTCTCCATATGCCACCGACACTCATGGCTATAGCTATTTGTGTTGCATACCCTATGTAATTAAAATAACCCAGTCGAGGTGTTGTAACATGGCCTTTTCTGCTTCGCTGGGCCATGTTTGTTCTGTTTCCTGCCCTGTTCAGTTCCCCCCTTATCTCTTAGACCCCCTTGAGTATGGCGTTTTACATTTCTGTTTGTAAAACTGTCAACACATCCACTGGCTGTACTAACGTGTGATTTAGCGCCAACAGAGAGGAGGGATAGAGAGTGAGAGAGAGGCAACTGCATGAGATCTTGCACATTCTCAAAGTGGAATATTTTTTCACTGTTATCCCCCTAACCCCCGACTCGGCACCCCTGAAGATGCCTTGATGTTTGCGAAGTGCATTTTTTTATTTGTTTATTTATTTTTTTCCACCCTTTAACGACCACATTGTCTTTTCTCCTTTCTGTGTATTTGCTATTCGTATTTGTTTAATGTAATCAGCGCATTTTGATCAAAATGTATTGGGAACAGGCAGAAATTTTGGAAGGTGTACCTGTGTTGTGGCACAAATTTAATTCAAAAATGAAAATATCTGGCTGAAAAGAAAACAATTTGCTTTACGAAAACACTAACCAGCAGCGTCTCGGAGCTTCCTCGATTCTGCTCTGCTGGCAGAGAGCGAGAGAGGAGAACATGTTCAAAATTAATTGGATTAATGTGTGGAGTTGAAGTGTGTGTGTGTGTGTGAGAGAAATTTACACCTGTCACACTCCTGTAAAATCAGACATCCCCTGTCATTGCTAATAAGTACCTGGGGAAGGTGGTGGCACCTTAGGAGGGGAAAAAATAAACAACAGCAACAAATCGTACACCGACTCTCCTTTTGAGACTCCTCAGACAGCCCAGTCAATGCAATGCAATATATCACACACATACACACTTTGTACCATGCCTTCCATAATAAAAGAAACCTTTCAGAATAAAATCGTCAACAGGAGACTGTAAGAAAATATAGACTCACGAAAAGAAATACCAAAACAAACAAATTAAAAATCTCCCTCAGTGACTTTTTGAAGTGGAAAGCTTGTGCTTCACAAAATGACTCCACGTGTCCACAATACAAACACACGGCTCGCAACAAAAGCCAAACAAGCATTAATCTGTCATACACAACACAATAAGAACAGCCGTACACCCACATCAGCCCTTCACCAGAAGCAGAGGAAATCCCACATTTTAATCATAGAAATACTGTAGCCTGGCCTTGGATTTGAGATAATTTTTTTTTTCCTACTTTGTTTGGCTTTAATTTACACCTCTGTTTTGCAGCTGTGAGAGGGGAATTCAGCTTCTGTCCCTTTGGAGAGGAGCACTGGCAGCAGAACATTAGCTCATTTTAACGGCCAGTGTAATAATCTGTGCTCCGGAGGGCCTCCGTTGGAAGCTCTACTTTCTTACACTGAAGCATTGGAGGCTCCCCTGTCGATTGCAAGACAGTCACTTCATTATAGCTTCACAAGTCATCGTTTATTATCTATTGGCCCCATCAGAGAAGGATAGAGCAGCGAGTCAGATGTTACAATATTTTAATCAAAGATGCACCGTTGTGTCAAAATGTAATTTCCTGCTGCAGAGCAGGAGATGTAATTGTTTGATTTGATAACAGAAGCAGATAATTTGCCCATGGGCGGAACCGCATTCTTGCACATACGCAAATAGTTAAAGTTTTCGGCCTGAACTGTTTAAATTTAAGACAGCAGCATGTTCTTTATGGAAAAAAAAGAAGAAAAAAAAAGGAGAAGTGAGAGTTTGATTGGGGGGTTGTTGATAAGGGGAACCTCACTGGTGAAAAACACACTCCTACCATTATTACCAAATGTGCATGAAATAAAAGTAGAAGTTTTTCTCATTTATTCTAACAATTCATACGAATCAGTGAATAATGAAAGTTACATTGCGCTTAATTTTTTGCCGTGTGGTTGACAATTAAATGCTTCATCTATTTTCACGACTGAGGATTTACAATTCTTTTGAAACATTTAACGAGTTGCTTCTGAAATGTTCTGAATCCTATTTAGCAAAAGTAAAGTGTACCGCAAAGCGTATTCCCCTTTAAGACACCGCTGAATATTATTTCCCCAAATTTTGAGGAAGTCGAAAAAACAAGGGAAGCCATCTTGCCGCTCTTGTAATTAAACATTCTCAGATCAGTCATTCAAACGCTGTGCCCATGCCTCCGCTCAGAATTCCTTTAATCAACTTAAAACATTTCTTTAGTAGCTACAGTACTTGGACTGGAAAAAAAAAGAGAAAAAAAAATTAAAAAGAGATGGCACAACACTTCTGAAGGCCTGAATGTGTGAAACCACAGACACGTCTGCATGAGCGTAGTGGCTTAGTGCCGATTATAGTTGCACCAAATGTTGAATAGGACTTTCAAAAAACACATTCACGAGAAGCTGTGAGAAATTCACTCACACCAGCGAATGCAAGAGCTGACCACAGCCAACAAAAGGAGCAGAGCTAAGTAGCCACATTCGCGAGCGGGCAACTGCAACTGAAGAAGAGGAAGGGAGATGCAGAACACCCAAACACACAGGGACAGACAAAAATAAAGATATATGACTCTCATCACAGTTCACAAAATTTTGTACAGATTTTTCAAGGAGACGTTTTGCAGAGGAGGAAAGTGTTAATACGAATGCCGAAAATGACATAACGCTAATGAAGTGGAATACTATGACATATTTCTCTTTTTTCTTTTGTTGACCAAATAAAAAAAAAAAAAGTCAGCAAAGCAAACAACAAACAAAGTGAAAAGTTAAACCTGTAAAGGCAAAGTTCCCTGTCGCGCTCACAACAAGCAGACAGAGAAAGACAGCACAAGACCCCGGCAAACCCCTTTCACATGTAATGATTATTCCCCTTCATTAAAACTGCTAGTAACCCTGTTAGGCTGGAATACACTCACTACGGGTAATCGTGAAAACACTTTTAATCAACGCACAGAAACAGTAGAGACCTTGCTAGAATGCATTCACTCCAAATAAAGCAGGCTCTTTATAAACAGGCGCAGCAAAACAGCTAAGACCCTGATAAGACTCCTCACACTCTCCATGGCGAAACCTGCCTGTGAATGTCTCCTGACAGCTCCTTAGCCCTTGTTAGAGAGAATCACTTCCTAATGATTCAACCCAGCTTGGAAACATCAACACACACAAAGTAACACTTGGGCATGCAGTTTTACATGAAGTAACATAGCCTACACAATCATGCAGTCGCCGCGGTTGACTGGATGTGCAGTCGCTAGGAACACGCTCGGGTGAGCTACGAAACCAGATCAAGAGTAAAGTCAAAAGAAAAAATTAGGGTTAATTGTGGAGGTTTAATGCTGGTGTGATATGTTCGACCAGCACAAAGCAAAACTATGTGACAAAAAAACTGAAATTCAAGAAAACATAAAAGACATTTTTCCAAAGATGTTTTGCCTGATACTAACTTTAATTTATTCACTACATAATTTGCTATTTACATTTCAATCATCAAGTTAAATTTTAAAATAGGGCTGCAACAAAAACAATTTTTCATAGTCTGTAAATCTATCGAATATTTTCTTGATTAATCAGTTAGTTGTTAAGTCAATAAAATGTCAGAAATTGGTGAAAAATGTTGATCAGTTGTCCTCAATGCCCAAACTGACTGAGAAACCATATTTAAGCGGCACTATTTAGTTTTGGAGAAGAAATTCAAACTCAGGATTTTAATGTTTATAATATTAATGAGGTAATAATATAAGCTCAGAAATATTTATTTTTTCCATAACTGAGTAAAAAAGCTGTTCTCAGAGGTAAATAAGGTCCCCAGAACAGTTTGAAGCTATGAAAGGTGGCAGGGTCCGCCAAATATAAACAAAGTAAAACAGTATCAAATGGTGTTGTCCTTTAAGGTCAGTTTGTTATTTAGTTTGTTTAGGCATAAAAAATATCAGTCAATGAAGATGTTTCTCTTCTGACCAAAATTTCTTCCCTAAAACTACATATCGTTCCTTTAAGACGCTTCAATTAGAGAATTTTGACTTTTATTCTCTCTTAATAAATTCCTCAAACCAATTATTAGATTATCAAAACAGTTGGTGATTAATTTAATATTTGGCAACTAACCGAATAATCAAAAACCTGGGATTTTTGTTCTAAATTTTTCTATTTGGATCTTGGAGACCTTTAAAAAAAAAATCATAAAACTAATTGGCCTGTAATTCTTTTACAGCTCACACCCGTGAAAAGAGAGAAAAAAAAATGCCACCTCTATGCACACTGTGGCTGACACAAATGTATGCATGTGCTTGCTCATCGGCACCCACACACACTGGTGCACACACACACACACACACACACACACACACACTCACTCACACACGCATGCGTTGCACGCGCACTCACACACAAACAGGGCAGTTGACACATGGTATATCAGCAGGCGCAGTTCTTTTGTCCTCTTGCTAGTTTTAGCAACACCACTACTCTTGGAACACGTTGAGCTTTTGTCCTGAAAATGTATGATGCAAATGTGAAAACAGAGCAGAAATTGAGTTTCATTTAAAATAAGCACAATTTGACTACTTTGATATAATACAAAGATTTCCTTTGTATTTCTTTTTTATTATTATTATTCTTCATTTTAGTCACCTTCAGAGTTTTTTTTAATTTTTAATATACTGGAAGGAAACAGGGATTCAGGCTTTAAGAGATCTATATTAATCTCTTTAAGTTTTCCATTTACCAGTTAACAATGATGGCAAAAATGAACGTGTGACTAATATTTTTCAAGGTCCTGCGCTGTGACTCAGAGGTGTTTATTCTCTCATGCGGCAGCAGCTGTATTTTGGTGATGATCTGGAGCGTGGTGTTTGAACTTTGCCTGAGCCGTCAATCATGCAGACAGGGGGTGGAGTTTGAGTCATGGCTGATATGATTTTGACAGGTATGATTCAGTGGAGAGGAGCTGGCATGCGTGTGCACAAATGATGTAAATGTAGACCCAATCACATTTGTAGGTCAGCGAAGAAAACTAGTAAGAAAATGCCACTTACATAACGTTTAATTTTAAAATTTCCAAAGTACAAATCACAAAAGCCTGACCTAACTTTCCCTCACTGCATTCTTCTTTCCTTTCTGCTCAGGTATGCTACCCACTCTCTCCTGTGTAAATCCATCGCATCCAAAACAGTCTTATCCCACAGATGCTGTCACTCCTTCATCCTGGGTGTGAGAAATATGGGGGCCAAAGGTGCTACTCTGTAATCAGGCTGGACTGTTGCGCCTCGTCCTGCCAGCGTACAGCAAGGCGTGCTGGTAACCGCCACAACTTCACAAGGCTGCTGTGTGACCCGGTAGCCACAGGGCCTCAGACGCCTCTTCATTTGTCAGACGAGCGGCGAGAATCGAGAAGAGGCTCAGCAAAACACCAAACAAACAGAAACGCACAGATGCAAACACTCAGAGCAACAAGGTCTAAACACTCTGTCTGACATGGAGAGGATGTTCACTGCGGGATTAGACAAATGGATGCTGCACGGCGTCAAAAATAGTGAAATGGCAGATGTGACATTGGTTCTATTTTCACTTGCATCTATTGGCAGTGAAGGCAGATTATGAAATACAGTCTTCATCCAATGCTCTGCGTGTGAACAGCAGATTCGATGGCTGAAGCTTTTTCTGTCTGCCTTCCCCACATGCTCTTAACAGCGCTCTTAACACCTACAATTATATATTTATATATAAAAAAATGAAAACACGATTGGACCAAATTACTTACATCTTGCGTCAGTCTGTAAAAAGCTTAACATCATGACACTGGCTTTTAGTGCAGGCTGAAGCTTTCCCAGGAGTGTGGCATGTCATGCACGGCAACAGAGGAGAGCAGCTTCACCGTACCTCCAGATCCCTTCTCTTGAGTTGGTGCTCCGACTAAGGACAGGATGTTGAGCGGCTTTTTAGTTCGGCACTGAAAATCTTTGAGTTTGAATTGAGCCATGCAGAGGCTGAAAAGTCTAACTCATAAAGCCCTTGAATAAACCCTCTGAAAGCAATTAATACTTCCCTGAGTACAATGCACGACAGAGGACTGGAAGAAGGGATGGCGGCATGCAAATCCGTGCAAAAATGTATGACTTTTTATCTGAAGTGCTATGAATTTACAGTGCTTAAACTCCAAAGTGTAGTATAACAGTTTACTTTAGAGAAGAGGAGCTCTGTTGCTTGTGCTTTTGATCCAAAGTCTCAAAGTGCCCCCTAGTGGGTCTTTGCTGTGCCTGCTCTAAACATGGCCTGGAGAGCGTTTGACCCCATAATAAGGCCTCAGCAGTTCGCGGTGCTAATTAAGAGGGCATCTTCAACATGGGATCACAAGATAACACTCTAACACAGTTGGAGTGCATTAGCTGTTTTCGGTACCATCACAAACTGCTAAGTGTCTGCGAGGGGAAACTGACTTTCGGATAGTGCAAAATCGTCAAACACTGGCAGCTTTAACAACAAAGCGAGACAAAGAAACCCATCTGTCCATATTAAACTTTAAGATACAGATTTAGATGAAAAATTATGGGCATTTATAACCACCCTACTGCAGTCCCAGCTGAACAATGAACACCTTTAAATCTTTGAAATGACAGTCGACCATCACATTGTCCTTATTGTGATATCCCAGATTGTATTGCTGTAATTCAAGCCACATGGAGCACAAAAAACAAGATGGGCCGTCTGTGTAGAACAGCCTCCAAAGCCATTGATTGATAATACACTCTGTCTCTCCATCTCTCCATAACTCCTTCCCACAACACAACCTGGCACCTCGTCCCACTGGCTGGCCCTGAAGGAAAACAATTACCGGAGAAGCGGAACAACAATACCCAGAAAACATCTGCTTGAGCCGGCTGGGGCCACTGACATGCCTGACTGTGTGTCTTCTGCTGGCTTACACAGAGGACACATGCCTGCCTGGATACGCTGAGAGGCCCGAGTGTTCGGGGGCCCAGTCTTCCTGTTCCTCCTTGCAGAGCCTAACCCTCCGCCTGTTCGCCTGCAGACCCACCTGCCTCTCTGTCTGCCTGTCAGCCTTGTCGGGCAATGGCAGCTCCGTCATAACAGATGAGGGGCCGCCTGTCGGAGCAGTTGTCCGTTTGGGTGAATTCCCTTCTGCTTGGATGAAACGGTGCACCAGTATGGCTTTGAAGTTTGGGCAGACAAGAAGGCGATGAAGATGATACAATGAGCCAGCGCCCATATGATGCCTAGCTCATGTTATAGATCAGCAGACTGGAAGGCCCCATCTTTAGGGTAAACACTATACGCAGGGCTAAATCATGATTAAAGAGCACTAAAATAGTATAAATAACTGCACAGTATAGAATAAACATAACATTTACATACTGCATGGCACCTACTAGAGGCTCATCATTCCCTACTCTGAATACACAAACCCAACACTCATACCTGCTGACATATATAGAACAATAACACAAATAACACTTTATCAATTTAATACAAAAAGAGTGTGGTTTGGAGTATATCATTATACCTGAATAAATCCAAACTGACTTAGTTCAAATATGCCTCTTCCTACTCAGTGTTTACTGGGTTTATGTTGCCACCTTGTGGCCATTCATGAGACTCAAAATGTATCTATGGCAATTCCCTGCCAATTGGTTCCTAACCTTAGGGGTTATAATCCCCTGAAGGATCCTAAAATAAATCAGAGGGGTCACAGGGTAATTTAAAGCATACTGGGACTAAACAGCATTTCCTGTATATACAATACTGGATACTTTCCCCTTTTTTAGCCTCTAGAAATTCTTCTAATGAAACAATCTGACAAGGATTGCTCACTTTTTTGTTAAACTGCTCCACATTAAGTTGTAACAACACTGTGCCTTGAGCCAAACAAGATGTATTATGTACTTTTACTTGTACTTTTGATACTAAGGTACATTTAATGCCCAGAAATTGCCTTGATACTTCAGTAGCTATATTTAACAGCATATATTTTAAGACCTTTACTCAAGTACAATTTGTTTGATTAAGCTGAATTTTTTTTAATGAATGACAGCCAAGTTGTACAGCACTTTGGTGTTAATTGTTATTAAAATGCAGCCATTTACCATTTGATGAGGGCTATTTTGCATTTGAATGACACGCTTATTTTCTGTGTTTTTTTTTCTTTTCTGCTGTTTGTTGAACACAAATTCAGATCTTCCACATTCAATGTTTATTATTCTTCATGCTGGAGATGAAGAGAAGATACATGAATGTTTCCTAAAACTTCCACACATTTGAATAGATTCTGGCCTTCTCAGCAAAATATTTTAGACCACCGCTAGTGGGAGCGCATGATGTAGTTTAACATGATATCTGTACTCTAACACAAGTCAAGCATGACCTTTGGGTACCTTATATAACACCTCCAAACAATTAGGCTGATTAATAAATAGATTTATAGTGTGGTAGGTCAAATGTAGTAGACCTAATTGTAACAAAGTGACAAACATTTCCCTTTTCTTATGGTGACAAATTTGAGATTTTTCAGGTTTTAAAGTGTGTTTTCTGGCACATAAGGGCATGAAAGTGATTGCTTCAGAAAAATGTTGCTGCAAGCCATGCTTTCTGCAAAGATATGTTGATGGATAGCGGCCATGTTTTTTATCCATCTTTGTCATTTATAATAGATGAAGTGTCAGTAAAATTGAGAAAAATTTGCAAACGTAGATGTCACGTTTGGGTTTTTGACCTTATGCTAATTAACACAAATCCAACATGGCGGACCTATATGCTCCAATGGGATTTTTTGTAGAGCACCTTCGCCTGGACTTGTGCATCAAATTTTCTAGTCACTTGGGCTTACTGTGTTTCTTTTTAAGACTAATAATAATAATAATAATAATAATAATAATAATAATAATAATAATGGTAATAATAATAATAATAATAATAATAATAAACCGACACAATTTCAATTTTGAACCCTTGAAAGTACAAGTCATTCTCACCTTCTTGTCTGTGGGATACAGGAGGTTTCGAGCAGCACCTGAAGGCACCATGTTTGACACGCGAGGTGGGCGGGAGGGAGGAGGGTTTGTTTGGTGACAGCTCGCGGGGACACGCCCGCCGTGACAGCGGCAGCAGCACCAGCGGCGGGTTGTGCAGCTTTGACACCGCGCGCACTGCCTCCTCGGCGGCGTCTCCAGTGTCTCGCAGCCGCTCCTCCTCTCTGTTTATTTTTAATTTTTTTTTTCCTTTGGACGGAATAACTTCTCAGACAACTAAATGAGCCGGTTGCCTGTTGTTCCGCCCCAGACTGCCGTGGCTTTCCGCGTCAGAGCAGCAACAGAGATGTAAAGCAAGTTGCACTACCGCATCTTCCTCTTGATATGCTTCTGACTTAACGAGGAGCCGAGAAGTGACAGAGGTATTTCGGCATTGTTTTGCGACTTGTTTATGCTAATGTGCGGCCGCCATAAGCTGCCGTGATAACACGGACACGGCGTCGACAACCCTCCTGTTAGGACGTCAGATAATGTTTGTATCCGTATTGAGTGAAACAGCCTGTCGTTTGGCGACTGCAGGTTATTTTAGCGTGAAGCTGGTGCACATGAGCAATTCAGGAAGGAGCCAACTTTGAACGCTTTTTTTTCGAGAGTCGTCATAAAATCCAGTGCTGACCTGGAGCCTCACCTGCGAGGTAACTTATCCCAGTAAAGATACACAACAGGTTCATGTGTTGCAGCTGTAATGACATGTCATACCTTTTTTCAGAGTTTTTGGACCTTTTTCCTAATTAAATGTCAACGTCACAGTACACGTCAGAGGGGTTAATTAACATACAGGTGAGTTCACCTGATGTGCCAAGTCTTGCAGCCTTTTTCCCCCTCTGCTGTCAGTGTGCTCCAGCATTTAAAATGTTGAAGTTAAAAAGCTCCTTCAGGACATGTATTTATGAGGCAGCTCATCACGACCAAGTGACCTCATAACTTATTGATGGCCCCCAGAATGCAGAATGAAGCGTCAGAGTGCCAAACATCACCCGACTGCTGATTTCAGACACATAGTCTCTGATCTGCCCTTCAGAGGAGGTGACTTCTCTATGCTTTGTTTATTGCTGCGTTATTGTTCGGGGACTAGAAAACACCGTGCACTTGCAACTAATATAATGCAGTGAAACTTCCTTACACAAACCACACTGTTTTACAGCACTCTCGTCACTCAGCTTCCTTTTTTTTTTTGTGCAGTTAAAGGATAAGTTCACCCAAAAATAAAAAGACGATGGAAGGTTACGTGAACTTTCGTATTTCCACACAACATTTCTGGAGCTTCACAGGAAAACAGAGTTGTAACGTTCTCCGAAGCAACTGAAGTAGATGGGGACTTGTTTTAATACATTAAAAATAAAAAAAAAAACAGCTGAAAAATAACAAACCACACAAAATGCCACCATCTCGTTTGTCTAAGCCCCAAAATCCCAAATTGATTTGAAAATACGTTTACACTACAATCCAACTTATACCCCGGGATCGGCGTTATTTTCGAGCCCTTATTGTTACTATATGTTGCCCAATATGCACCGATATGAAAACAGTTTTATTTTTTCAGAGATTAAAAAGAAGATGCTCAGGTTAATTTATAATTATTCAGAGGCAGATATGAGGTCAGAGGTCAGGATCAGCTGCACTACAGCACCTTGGTAGGGATCACAGTTATTAATGGCACCTGTTCCTTTGACAAGTACATATGGTTGTTACTGGGTAGAAACTCACTGTGCTTACTTTCCTATATCAGGATAGGGATGATATTTTATTAAAGCAAAGGATTACTGCTGTCCTGCAGTGCCTTGTTCCAATGATAGATTACTCACGGTGCAGGAGTCCTTGAACAGCTGATTTTTATCCGTCTAGTTAATTTTATTATAAAGATATGAGTTTGATAATAATGATGTTGGCCCAACACATTTTTCTTCATTAGGCCTATGTGTTGTCATGCGGAGGATTTTTTTGTGAAAATGCAAATTGCACTTGATAATACAGTGTATGTTTGATTAAAGAAAATCTAAGGGACATTAGTGAACAAATACTTTACCAATCTTTTTCATTCAATTGTCAGAGTCTATGTACTTGTATGTAATCCAACACTAAAAAGACACATATTATACTCCTGTTCATCGCTATCATTGCATCTAGTCTGACTTTCTTCTAGCGTATACCTTCAGTTATGGATATACTTTCGTAAATCTTTATTTTAATTTTGCATCTTTATATCACCTGGTGAAGGTTCCGACATTTAGTTATATCCTCATGTGCTGTGAAGGAACATCAGTGTGTATTTGGGATTGAGGAAAAATGATGAGAACCAAAATATATGAATCACCGCCTGTCTAATTTATTCCCTTTCCATCCTAATTCTCCACCATCTTCATTTTCAAGGCACTGCAGAGGAAGATGGAGGTCCAGAGTGGTGTTCAGCAGCCTGAGCCCCACCCTCTGGGCTCTCCTCGGTCAGGGGCCAATCAGCAGAATGAATTGGACGACAGACAGACGGATGCCAGCGGCAGGCCTTCTGCTGACAACCACAGTAAGGATGCGCAGCCGGCTAGCCAGAAAGACGACAAAAAAGTAAGTCGCAGACTCCCACTGCTGCACATCTGCAGCTGCTGTGCTGAATGCATGTGTGTCTGGGTGTGCCTGTACATGTGTGATGATTGATGAGATCCTGACTGTCTGTTGAGCTATTCTGGGTAATATGTCTTTTAATTTCACATAGAGAGACTTCCTCATTCAATGTGTTACCTCTTGGAGAGCTGAAAACCCAGGATGCAATGCATTCGCGTTTTTTTATGTTGTATAGTTGTGTGGTAACCATTGATAACTGCAGAGAAGTGTGAGTTATCCAATGCTTAAAGGACCTGTCTGCTCACCAGTGTTGCAAGAAAAAGTGAAACTGTAGGTGCTTTTGGTCTTCGGCCTCAGCGGTTTCAAAGGAAGTAGGTAATGCGCTGTTATGTTGCCATGAAAACCATTTTACGCATGCTCCAAACCACAGCTATGATACATACGTGCATTAAGTAGATTGTGCATTCTCCACATGTGCGTGCTGATTTTCAAACATATCAACCCTTTGCCATCTTGGAGCCCTCTGCACGTCCAAGAATGACAGTAAAAATCCTCCCTGGCTCTCTTCCATCTCAAGGACGTCAATCATGCTTCTCTGGCAGGAGCCAGAACCTCTTTCCGTCAATCAGCCTGAGAGGCACTATAGGCCTCGGAGCAGGGAAGAGATAGTGGCAGAATAAACAGAACAGATATACGAAAACATTCACTAGATGACTGGACTGACTGCTACTGGCAGCTCTGAATGGGATGCTTGTCATGGCTTGCTGTATCAATTTTGAGTCTTTTGGGCAGATTTGAGCAAACAGTAATCGACATAACCCTTTAGGGTCTTCATCCTGGTGAGGTAAAAGGGCTTCTGAAGCATCTGGATATCAAAAGCTATTAATATGTAAAAGAGGAATAATTGCTTTCAGTGTGGTGACAGCTTGTTCAAGCAGGAAGCCTTTATTGGCAAGGCATGTACATTTTTACCTATAGCTTTATTTTTTAACCGATTTATGATTCAATCTGGTGCAGCGTTTCAACATACAGAATATATAAGAGGCCCCTGAATAGATAAACCCCAACCCACAATGTGTCTTTGTGTTTTGGTTTGAATGTTTTTCCATCAAACATCTGCATGTGCAGAGTAATTAAAAGTCAGCTTCATTGATGAAACACTGCATTTATGTGCGTCATACTGAAACAAAGACTTCCATAATTAGTATACGTATAGTTTGTAGGTGCAATTCTCTTTTGCTGTCTGATAACAGTAGTTGTAATAATTAGATGTAGACGAACATTCATTAGTCAGTTATAATCACCAGTGCTTTATGGTAAAAGGTATGGTAAAACGTAACCATGCAAATTAAAGGACAAGAAACATATTTTTTTAACTTGGTCAGACAGTTTATTGAAATCCTCTACCGCTGACATTTTGTTGGGAAATTCAATTCGCCCTCTCCACAAGGCTGGTTAAAAGATCGCCTTCTCTCTCTCTCCTTTAGATGTAATTGGCTCAATGAAACAAGCAAGAGTTTCACACACACACTTAAGCAGGGCTTCCTGGTTGCCTTCACACACTTCGTTCCAACAATTGGCTACATGTCTGCTTGTATTGTATACTGATGCACCCTTATGGTAGGCAACTGACAATAAAAGCTGTCATAATGATTGTTGCCACTGCAGAAAGCTTGAGTACACAGTGTTTATGTTGAACACAGACATTTGTTGTCTGTCTTTGGTTGTTGGTGCCGCTTTGTGAAGCAATGAGGCATGAAGGCGTTAGTTTATTGAGTTTAAGAGCACAAGAGAGGCTTTTTAACTAGATGTCGGCGGCAACGTCAGACACAGTTTTTTTTTATTTTGCGGTAGGTCTCCCCAAGTGGCAGACATGGGCAACAAGGCCACAGCCAATGTCATCGCACCCATGTAGGTGTAAGTGTGTGTGTGCAATAAAGTGTGTGTACTTCTTTTTTTTCATTTTTGTGCTCTTTCTTGTTTAATTAGCAGTTGAGTCAACACCTACTTGAGCGTACTGAGGGTGGCCCTGGGAGTGTGTGTGCCTCTGACACTGCCTGACCAACCGGTTGGCAGGCGGGCTCCTGCTGCCGTGGTGTCATTGATTAATCTGGCGAGTTTATTCATCAAGTTGTCATCGTTGGAAGCGGACCAGTGTTCTTGTCCTTGTTAAAGGGTGCATCTGGCCTGCCCTGTTGTTTATTAGTGATACATCATAGAGAATGAGGTGGCACAGTGTGACCCGTGGGCTTCGGCTCAGAGCTGCTGTGGCATATGAGGTCGTCCACAGTGCAGTCAGCTGTGGCTTAGAGGTTAAGTAAGTCAGATGCTGAAAGTAAATTTGCCAGTTTGAATCCCCAGACTTTCTCCAGAATCTGAATACCCAGGGGCAGAATAAGGTTCAAAGGTTTAAAATTCATTTTACTCTCAGCAAAGCACTGATGAAGTATGCTTCAGTGCCACTTAATCCCAAAATGCTCCTGGATGTGATTTTATCTGCTCACTGTGGTTGTACTGGGCGGGTTTCATGTCTTGTGAAGCAAGCCTGTGGTGAACGCTATGATCTATTTTTTCACATTTTCAGTGACAGAATCAGTGCATACCTTTGTTTCCTGGAGCGTGGTTGATTTCTGTGGACACCTTGGTGTTATTTGTTGAATAGCAAACTTTTTATTGAGGTTGAAGGGTGCATAGGTGGTCACAATTGAGCATCCTTGACTCAACACCTATTTGTAGCAGCACTGCACTGTAGCAGCAACATTCAGATTGCATGGAAAAATGCCTCAAAATGCCTTTTGAGGTGGCTGCTTTGCAGAGAGGTGAGATGTGACTAAAGTGTGACGGCAAAGAACTGCAGGCAGATAAAGTACAACTGCTGATGTGTAGCTTATGTGATAATCTCATTACTGTAATGCTACCCTGAGTATTTAAAAGCTAATATGAGTACAATTTAAAAACAATTCTGTCTAGATTATACTTTGGGGAATTATGTTGTCAAGTAAAGACGAAGAACGAATGTTTTCAGCCTGATTCTATACAAACTGCTGATACAAAGCCCTGATGAACTATTTAGTTGTTTTACATGTATATAACTTAAATAAATCCATCCAAATAAGTACATATCCTTGAATGCTAAGTAGCAGTTATCCTTAATAAGTTTAACCAGGGTCCTGATGTTATTCATGTTGGCTAACTGGCATAGCGTACTGGCAGCGTACGCGTAAGTCGAAATGTTTGCTGTGAGAAAGGTCCTTTTCTCTTGCATGTAGACTGCGGGGGCTGGGAATCAAACCACAGACCCTCCGATTGTTAGGACGACTGCTCTACCTCTTAAGCCACAGCCGCCTCAAGCTAGCGACAGGTCTCTCTCTTCAGTGGGTCCATTTGTGGTGATGGCAAATGACTGGACTGCCAAAACTGTCAGCAACTGATACACCTGTCACAACACATATGGAGTCACTGAGTATTACAGGGAGTGCTCAGATCACAGATGGGGTGAAGCAAAGACTATTGCGTAACCACCCAGGTGGTTAACTGCCTTTGGAGTCATTTGAATTAAACTATTTTTTTTTTGTGCCCAGCCACAGATATTGCACCAATCAAATGATAGTACTAGTACACTGTCGCACCATGGAGAACACCAATGTATGGGGTGTTGTCTCTGCAGAAAAGAAAAACATAACTTAAAATTAGACCAAGTACTTTAAAATGTTGGATAAGCAAGTGTAAATGTAGAAGGAAAACATCTTAACAACCATGTGGCTAATGCAAAAATCCTAAAGGAAGATCACGAAATGTTTTAATTTAAAGGGTCAAGCAGAAGGTCTTAAAGCTGACCCTGCACTTTAACCTCAACATAACCCCTGCCACCACACTGTACCCTGACCCCTGTGTTGATCAGTGACTCTAACTGTAGCGCAGTACATGACCCCTAAACCACCCCAAGGGATCATTTCTGGTAGCATCTCTCACCGTGATGGCATCGGTTTGTGCTCATTATACTGCAATTAGCTTTGTTGAAATCTCAAAGCATCAGCTGACCACCACTGATGAGGAGCTACAATGCTGATTTGAAGTATTGCACTAATTGGTGTCATAACAGCCTACTGACCTTTAACTCATTAACTGCACTGGAAGCAGAAATAAGTCGGCATGCACAAAACACACGGCCGCACACACGAGTTACCTTGCTGATCCTGCACTTCTTATAATTGTTCTTTATTTTAAGAGTCTGTGTGTGTGTGTGTGTGTGTGTGTGTTTATGTCTGTGCTTGTGTACCTTTTTTTTTTTACCGTTTTTTCTTCTCTCATATGTATGTAAAACAGACCGATCTGTGGTAATGTGTGTTTTCCCTCCATTAGAAAAGAGTCACGAGGGATTGAGTTTTTAAGTGTGGAGTGTAATAGTCGTACCAGCGATCATTGCTGCTGTATTTGATTACACAAATGAGAAACATTCAGAGGAAGCAAATTATATTAAATTGCTCTGACTGAAGATTTTGTGTACACTTCCAAATGAGCGATCAGAAAATTAAAATCTGTGCAGATGTCACCAAGTCAGAATGAATTTCGTGTTTGTTAACCAATAAAATCAACTTGTGTAAACTGCAGGCAGATAAGTGGAACTTTTTTGACTTTGCGATGACTTGTTGTCCAGATGTTTTTGGAACATTTGCCTCATGGCTGCTTCTCATTCATCATGACTTTTAAGATAACTGGGAAAGCAGATGGCTTCTCACCTTGCTAGGCAATTTGGCTTCAGCAGCAGTGTGGCAGGTTGGGATGTGATTCGCTGTCATTACCACTTTCTGTCTTTTAATTAACAGCATTAGCTGTGTTGCATGTAAACTCTGAAGCTGGTCAACGGTTTAACCGTGGAATTTGTGCGGTAAATATAGTAGATGATAGTGTAAAATGTACAAAAATGTTTGCCATGACAAGTTTTTGTCTCCTCCGTCAGCATTGCTGGAGTGAGCAGAGTGCAGTGAGTTGAGGTAAACACAGACAGACATCTAGAACACCACCTCCACAGCCCCCCTCGTCCTCCACTCTACAGATTACCTTGGTTGTAGCTAGCGGGGCCCAGATAATTACCTTGTGTTATTTCTCCTCCCACACTTTGCTTTTGAAGTCGTGGCTGCCTGGCTGCCTCAGCTCTAATAGCATCCCGGCATGCCATCGATCCCACACCCCTCCTCCGGATATGAATAGGTAGTGGAGGTGGGCTGATGGGTTGTGGATGGAGCAGTCCAGGAGTCTGCCCCAAGCCGCTGCAGGTTTCCTAAAGCATAGGTCAATCCATATCCAGTATGCCTGATCATAGGAAACAGCACAATGTGCAAATTACTGTAATATGCACATTAAACTGCAAATTACCATGTGCTCTTTGCAAGCAGACTATTTGCAGGATAACTGGTGTGTGTGTGTGTGTGTGTGTGTGTGTGTGTGTGTGTGTGTGTGTGTGTGTGTGTGTTGGAGAGTCCAGCATTGCAGTTCAAAACCTTCACCGTAGTAGGGACCTTTAAAAACTCCTTACTACTGTTGAGAAAATTAATGGCTTCTCTGCTCAGCTGTGTCAGGAAAGGAATATAAATTGTAGCTCTAATAGTTTTAGATATGCTGTGATGTCTTAATCCTTTGACAGCACAAATATTTACTGCCATGCACCAGGCTATTTCAAGGAAAATGCCTTTTGAGGTGGCTGCTTTGCAGAGAGGTGAGATGTGACTAAAGTGTGACGGCAAAGAACTGCAGGCAGATAAAGTACAACTGCTGATGTGTAGCTTATGTGATAATCTCATTACTGTAATGCTACCCTGAGTATTTAAAAGCTAATATGAGTACAATTTAAAAACAATTCTGTCTAGATTATACTTTGGGGAATTATGTTGTCAAGTAAAGACGAAGAACGAATGTTTTCAGCTGGATTCTATACGTACTGCTGATACAAAGCCCTGATTAAATATTTAGTTGTTTTACATGTATATAATTTTAATAAATCCATCCAAATAAGTACATATCCTTGAATGCTAAGTAGCAGTCATCCTTAATAAGTTTAACCAGGGTCCTGATGTTATTCATGTTGGCTAACTGGCATAGCGTACTGGCAGCGTACGCGTAAGTCGAAATGTTTGCTGTGAGAAAAGTCCTTTTCTCGCATCAGTATATCAAATATAAATTATGCAGATTTCAATTAAACTTTATCGATTTGCTAACAGATATATTTGGACTGCATAATTGGACTGCAGCAATAATTGATACTAATGTACTTTGTGTTAAACAAACAGCGATTACTGAAAACAAGATATAATAAGTAGGCCTAGTATTTCACAGGAGACATTTTAAAATTCCTCAGGTTACAGGGTCCTGGTATTGTACATGCTGGCCCACAGTCACACTAGTTTGACTAAAGGACTTTGCACACCATGTCAGTTTTTTTCATACGAAATTACACAGTTAAAAGGAAGTGTGTCCTCATGTTTATACACTGACTCCAGAACTTTTGCCCATCATTCATTTTTTTGGAACAGATTCGATTTTCTGCATTTTTTGCATCCATCAAAGCCTTTAGAGGGTTGTTTCCACATATATACCGTCCACAGCTGTTCAAGATTAAGAGGTTCAAGGAAATTGGGGGTCTTCTTTTTAATGTGTGGTTCAAGCATAGCTCGCAGTGTATCAAACTGGACCACTGACATCCTGAAAAGCACCTGGAAGCGATTGGGATAATTCCACAACCTCTTTATCAGCAGATGAAACTCTCCTTGCTCATGTCTTGTTTTCAGGATTGGATGGATTCAGGATTCAGTATGATCTTTTTTCTTTGTTCAAGAAGTGAGAGGACTTCAAAATCATCTTTACTTCTTGACGATGCAACAAATAGAATAATTGGACGCATTGGACTCAGTATGCCAGGTTTCTGTGCGTAACATTCTTGAATAGAAAGGAGCCATGGTTAATGTTATTGGCAACACCTGTATTTTTTCGAAATGTCTGCCGTATAAAGGGATTATATTTAGCTTTATCACTGGGTCGCTCACTAGTATCAGAAACATAGTGATGGCGCATTTCATAGACCAACAAAGGGAACAAAAAGGAGATTTTCAAAGCTCTTCTGAATATTAATCCAAAGTATGACCACATTTCAACAGACAGCTTGTTGAAACCTCTGCAGGGTGCTAACTTTGCGAAACTGTTATGAAGCACTGCAGGAACACCACTAAAATATCCATCCACGAGTTGAGGTGATGCAGCATTTACATCAGCACCCAATGTGGAAACAGCTAACTGTTATTAGCCAGCCATGCCTGAGCTCAGACAGTCACCAGCCATAACACATGACTTATCAGTTCTAAATAAGGCAAAAAGATGCGTCATTTGAAAGCAAGCACTTTGTAGACTCTAATTCAAAACATATTCTGTCATTTTGTTAGACAGTAGATGCTACTTTCACACTAAAAAGAATGCGCTGTAATACTGTCAGGGGAGGTGAGATAAATATATCGTCTCTGGAGCGTCAAGAGCAGGAAGTAATTGGGTTGGCTCCTGGTTTGGTGGCCAAGGTCAAGCCTTCGTCCATGATCTCATGTATTAGGGACGGATGATCATTAGCGAGAAGGTGAAAGAGCATTACAAATTGATTTTTTAATCCTTAGCTCTATTTGTGATCGCTGCATGGATGCCTACTGTAAACTTAAGCTTGCCAGGCACATGTGGACCTATAGAGATAGTGATATGTATTGAAATGCAAATGAAACCTCTGTAGAAATGGTGAAAGTGGCACATATGGTTTAGATAGCTCTTTTCGGGAAACTGTACAAGATTCTTTAGTATCAGCAACAGTATAGATGGTAAGAAATGCTAATAAGTTTGACCGGTATGCTATTTAATTTGTTTTAAGACTGGCTATTTGCAGAGACTTTGTGTTCTTGCATGCTATTTTAGTCCATTGGCTCTTTAATCTGTCATACAAAGGAAGAAAGAATGATCAAAGATGTCAAATATGTATCAAGTAGTCACGTATCAAGACACAACCTCCTTTAGTGGCTCTATTTATCTCTCATCAGTGTGTTTTACTCCTCTGTTCAAAGCATACTTTTAGTATAAACATAGATGACAAATGGGCACTCACTCGTGCACACTGACACACAGACTCACACACGTTGACACACCGACCAGCAGATCACAGGGACCTTATTAGCTGCTGTCACAACACATTTATCCCTCATCTGTTTCTCGGAGCTGTCGTGAGCAAAAGGTTGCTCCCTGCTGCAAAGTGGCAAAGTGGGATCCTCACTGTGTTTTTCATTCTCTCTAATGGAGAGCGATGGCATGGGCCCCGGCCATCTCTATCTGTGGCCCTGTCCAAACAGGGGTGATTTCTGCACGAAAATAGCCCTGCTGTCAGCTCGCCTTAGTTGCCGGGCCTGCTGAGAGTCAGTTAAGGGGATCAGTGCTCGCTGGAGTGTGTGGCTCCACGGTAAGACACGGTGCTGGTGACACATTGCTTTGATGGGATCACCGACCGCTCCTAATCCACCCTCGACACAGATGACCTAACGGGCTCACTGGACTCAGCAGAGTCACCAGTCATGACTCCAGTCCTGCCTGACTCCAACATCCTATCCAGCTGACCTTCAACCCATACACTCACAAATGGCCTCCAAACAGCATTCTGCATTTTTGGTTGACAGGTGCCTCCTTTGAGATTTGTGGTGGTGGTTGCTCTACATGTGCTTGTGTGTAAATATGTACTGTATGCGTTGACAGAAATCACATTGTTGTTCTTCTCTAAATATCATGCTGCAAGCTGTTTTAGTATTCATCAAAGCAGACTTTTTTTCCTGAGCATTTTTAAAGCCGTAGACTACATATGAAAAAACTACTGCTGTTGTTTTGCATTTAGATGGTCCATAATGAAATATTTGTTGGAAGTGTAACTTGATTTGTAGGCCAGCAATTTGGCATGGGAACATAAGCATGAGTACACCCTATTTAGGAGGCCATCTGGAAAATCCTTCGCTGTGATCAAAAAAAAAAAAAAAAAAAATTCAGCCCCTTGCATTTTCACTTTTTAATGAATTGAGCACCCCGTGGATGTTTGCTGTGTGTCTGCTACAGTAGAGCTGTGTGGAGGCGTGTGTGTTGTCGGGGGGGGTTTGCTTCTGACTCAGTGTCAAGGCTGGGAACTGTTCACTCTGTTTGTGATGACTTGGCAGCAAAGGAAAGGTCAAGGAAGACTTGTGCAGAATTGCCAAATGTGCTGGATTAGCAGTAGTCCGTCCTGGTTTTCACAGGGTGGAATTTTTATATTAGAGTTTTATACATTGCCAGAAAATATGTTCTCATTTCTGTCCATAGACTGTACATCGTGTGCCTCTTAAAGTCTTATAACTGTTATGTACAGCATGTTCAATTAGCAGTTTGACTTATACTTATATGCAGTTTAACAGTCAATGGTGGATTACATGTTTTACTCAATTACTTCGTGGATTTTTGTTTTAGTAAACATTCTGCAACAAAAAAGGGATCATATTAGGTAGTGGGTAAACACAAAGGGGCCCACAGTCACAATGTGTGATTATTGTTTTAGATGAGCCATTTTCAGATTCCAAAATAAGTTAGAAAAGCTGGACAAACTGAGTGGTTTATATCAGACATTACTGTTCCTTGTTATATTCATGTTTCAGCAGGGCTGTTTTTTATTGTTTTCATATGCAGATTGCACATTTTCAAGACAAAGCAAGATGAAAACATGTGTATCATTGTGTTATTTCTAGGCGTTATTAATGAAATCATCCCAGCCAATGCCAGTTTTGTAATTAATAATTCAAAAATACATGGAACTCATGAAAAAGCCTGTTTTTCTAAAGAACACAAAAGATATCAGTTGAAAGAAGTTAATGCACAAAAAGCTTTCGCAACCATTTGCACACAGTAGGAAGAAAGAGAATTGGAGAGTGCTTGGCTTATTTCCTTATTAGTCATGCTGTCAAACTGCTTGTACTTTTGATTTGCTTACAAAAACATATTGTTTTGTTTCAACACCCCAGTAGCAGTGGTAATTAGGTGTAGATCAGAATAAGAATTGGGGACAGCTGCTTAGGCTATTTATTTTTTTCTAGCATATGTGAATAGTTTGTATATCCTTATCATACTCAGGACATGGTGCCACTACATCACTTACGTACGCATTTCCATTAAATTAGTGTCTGTGCGAGCATAATTTTGGGTAGAACAGAACACTAACTCTGCTCTCAAGAAAATCCAGCCTCAGACATAAATACATTATCTTGTCCTGTCTGGTTTAGTCATCATGGAATGATAATGACTTAAGCCTGATTTATAGTTGCATGCAGACACTACATAGAGCCTATACTGTAACATTTAGCCTGTCGGTTGCTGGTGGTGGTGAGCTGATGGGCAGCTGTATTTTACCCAGTGAGTGCATCCATATACACCAAGCTATAACGTTACTTGGCGTTTGGAGGAGGGACTGCAACAGCCGAAGAGGTCGGTGTGTTTACTAGGGGTCACTACAGCTCATAATCCCCTGTAGTAACACCACTACTATGCAGCGGAGGAGAAGCGGAAAAATGCGATGCTACAAGCGGACCAATCACTTTTGTTGTGGTCTGGATCACTGCGACTTGCGTTTGCATTTCTGGGTCCATCTCAGGCTATGGTGTAGGCTATGCCGTAGGATTCAACGCAGAAGCATAGATCAAGTGCTTTAACTCTAGGTTCGACACAGAATGACTGTTTTTTAGGACATCTTTGAGATAAGGGCGTTCTAATGGGAGGATAACCTCAGCTCTGCTCTGTCTGCTCTGGCAGATGCTGCACTGTTTATTCGTGACACATGCAATGAAATATTTCCATTTGGACAATCTGTTTCCACTCGGAAATGTCTCTTGATTAATTATAATCAAGCCCTTAGCATCAATTTCTTTCCAGTGTTTAGACGAGGCTTGGCTGCAGTCCTTTTAACATCTTGAGAAATCAAAAGAGCAACATGATTTTCTTTTTACGTTTTTGTGTTTTATTGCAAATAAATACTGCTTTTTATAATTCCAAGCATATAAAGATCTCAAATAGAAACTACAAGATTTAAACCTCCATATAAAACTATAAAGAATTGTATCAAATCCTCCCTATAATATCTATTTTGTGCTGGAAAAATCCATGTGTAGCCAATTATACACAACATTTACAACGCTTAACAGGGTGTAATGACAGGAAACAAATGCTGCAACTTTGCTGAGAAGTGTTGGTGGTGAAATCTTTGTGAGAGAATTGGTTTCACTTAGTCTGACACGGAGCAGATCCCAGATGTAGGTGCATACTGTTAATAAATTTCACTAGAAAACACATAAAAATAACAGGACTGGCAATGTTTCCGATTATGTCTTTGTTGGTTACTTTCGTGATATAGCCTATTCAAAACACTGATCTTAGATCAAGGGCCATGTGAAAATATTCATGTAACAATAGTTTACAAATGATCTATTTTATTGAAGCCACAATTGTGTTTGTGCAGAAATGCACATGTCAAAGAAAAGCTGCACTTCAGATGGCGATTTTATATTCTGGTTTGAATCAACCCAAACGATGTAAGAAACAAATCGTTCTTGAATCCATAAATGGTACAATATGAGATTGAACTAGCCCTTACACAGCAGACATTGTGAGAACATATATATGTTGTATGATAAAATGTTGTCTATTCAGTCTTAACCACAAAATAGTGTATGCTTCAAAAGGACCTGAATGTATGGTGAAGATTTATCAGATGAACTTGGCTTGGGAAGTGAATATGTAAGTCTTGCTTGACAATTTTTTGTGCAGCTGAGAAGGATACTACTACTACTACTGTTATGAGAATTTTGTGCTATATGTAGAAGAGTGTGAATTGATGTTACACAGCCCTTTTTAGAGAGACTGTGAACTGTGACCTGTGAATTGTGATCTCTTCTATGGCCTTGCCTTGAAACTTGTTTGTGACCTAAGTAAGGAAACGACAGATACTAAAGATAAACATTCTCCTCTCTGTAAATGGGCTTGAATAAGCATCTATTATAGTGATGACACACCCAGAGTGAGAGAGGGAGATAAATACCCTGATTTCCTCTTTAGACAGCGAGTCTTCACTTTGTAACTGACCTGCGTGTTGCTCTGTGAATGCTCCTCTTGTACAAGATTAAAACCCTTGTTTGAACTTTGAGCTGAGTCCGATCTCCTTCCTCCAGTTCTAAATGAACGCAGAATTATTTTAACAACTACTACTACTACTACTACTACTACGCCTCTTGAGAGGTGAAACATCTTCAAGAAACTCAAGAAAGTTGCCTCCATATAGCACTTAGAAAGTATAGTAAGTCATACTCCGAAGTTAATAGCTCTGCTCTTTTAGTTGGTATCGGTTGTTTGTTTTGGTTTCCCCTTCGATAATATTGTCATGCCCTGGAGTTGGATTGCAAACCCCACTCCTTCTGTGTTGGAACTACTAAATTAATTGAATAAAATTTAATTTTTGGTAAAACTCATTGCAGAACCTATGAGGTTGGTATGCAAGCGTAGCATGAATGCTACCAGTTTGCTCTACCTCTTAGTTCCTTACAGCCCCATCTGATGTCAAACTATATCATGTGTCACAGTTTGGTGTCCTGGGAAGGAAGTGAACAGCCATGTCTTTTCACGTACATTGAGTCACGGCAGTCAGTTCTTTTCATATTGGAGGACATATTGCAAAAGTAGCTTTTCACTTTCCCCAGAATCCAACCGCCTCTGCATTACAACTTGGGGATACTAAGAATGTGATCCCTCACTGGCTTCCCACCCATGAACACTAGCCCTTTTTTCACAGCCTGTTCAAGGTGGCAATGTTGCGACTACTGTCTACTTAAGCTGAGCCGGGTCTCTATAATGATAGGCGAGCGTTTTTTTTCCCTTTGAGTCTCCTGGGCGTCCAACACAGTGAGAAGTGGCAGTCATATTGGATGTTATAAACACTGCATCCCCATGACTTATGCATGAAAATGGTGTTGAAAATCAGCAAAATGTTTAAAGATGTCCAATGATGAATTTGGCCACGTGAAAATTGTTTAATGAGGTATCCAGTTAGGAGAATTGGCAACAGCAAGTACATGCCAATTTTATCTAGATGGAAATGAGAAGGCAAACACTCCACCCCCACCTTGGCAAAACTCTTGAGGATATATTTAAATTACCTCATTTCAACCTCAGGCCTCCGGTTTTTCCCAATGCACCAGATGTAGAACCTTTGTTAATGTAAAATTAAAGGTTTCCATATCTCGTAAACCCTGTGAACCCAGCAGGGAGTCTAGTTTCGGATCTCACACCAGCTCAAACGCACTACTGGAGTCCAGGCCAAGTGAGTGACATTTGCACATCTGTTGAGGTTTAAAACAAAGAGCTGAACACTACGATGGCTGACTGGACGGGTGATTGGCTGGTTGGCTGCTAAGCTCACAGAGGCATCATTAGGGCACCCCACTACCTCAGTGATAATAAGAGCAACCACCTCTATTATGTTCCCCATGGCCTGTAATATATGTATATTCGCACCTAGTTAGACTGTGTGACCAACCCTATTAGTTGCTGCAGTTAGACCGCTCCTGCCCACTCATTAACACCACCGATGGAGATATAAGACGGTCATTACTGCAGTAGATAATGGTAAAATACTGCACTGGCTTTTAACTGATTGTGGAAATAAAAAAGCAAAGCAGCTAATGTGTCCCGCTGTGCTGTGCCACAGTTCAGTCATAAAGATATTACTATTTTAAAAGCTGTTAGCAAAGCCTGGCTGTATGCAAGCACAGAGGTCAGCCGACTGTGCCCTGTGATGGTGTGTAAATGAAATGGTAATAGAGGGTTTCATCACCACTACTAATTACTGAATGACAGTTTTCTCACCAGTGTCTAAGTGTGTGTGTGTGTGTGTGTGTGTGTGTGTGTGTGTGTGTGTGTGTGTGTGTGTGTGTGTGTGTGTGTGTGTGTGTGTGCGTGCGTGTGTGCTCATGTCTGTGTGTGATAGGCCTAATTAGGTAAACTCCCATTACACTTAAAAGTGCATTACTGCTGCTCTTTTGTAAAGGCTATAATTAGAGCGCTGCGGAGAGTGAGCGGTAATTAAGTTATTTCTCAAGTATTATTAGTCTGCTTGTTATATGAGCCAATTGTATTGAAACGGATAGAATACATATTTGACTTTGTGCCAGCACTTTGTTAACTTTATAGATATTAGAGCAAAGAGCTATTACACAGTGCGTGATTAGAGCGTGTGGCAAGATATATCTCGTCCTCTTCTCAAGGGATTTCTGCTTGATAAAATTAAAATATCACAATGGACTATTGTGTAAAATTGCAGAAGGCTCGTGTGAATTGGAGAAAAGCAAATGACAACATGAACGTGCATGGGTATGCACGCACATTTCTTGTCCGAGGCTCTCAGCCTGACTTGGCATTTTTGTGCATGTGTCATCCGATGCCTGCAGGAGCAGCAGCGTGAGCCCCAGATCCTCTGACTAATCCAGATTGCCTTCTAATCCCAATGACACTATCCTCTTCCTGCCATTGATTCCCCCATTATTCCTCTGCAGTTTTCAAGCAGTCAGGCAACCTTTCTTTATTAAATTGCCTCTTGTCCGGCTTTGTGTTGAGTAGGTGCAAATACGAACTAGTCAAACTAGCAAGTAAAGACTCCTCCTTAATGGCCCGCAGGTGTTTTCACTAACAGCATTTTAACTGATTAAGCACTCACTCAGGTGTGCTTGATTAACTTTTCCTTAAACTCAGTCGTATTAGTACATGACTACTATGAAACAAATCTTTATAATTAGCTGTAAAAAAAAAAAATGGCAAAGATGGCGCCGTGGTTCTGTGCACTAATTCCATTTTCTCCTCTGCATCTTTTCATACTTTAATTACATATCTCCTCTCCCCTATGTCCTTCCACCAGCAGATTTAAGTAACACTTGTAATAATGTTAATCACTGTCTTAGGAGTCCTTAAAAGGCCTTGATGGAGAAAGCTAGCAGACTGGGTCACTGGCACATTTGCACAGGGTTAGCAAATCCCATCGGAAGGTTGGTGGGGTGGATTGAGAGCAAGGACTGTTGTGCCAAGAGAGCTGGAGTAGATCCTCTTTCTACACTGTTCTCAATGGGCCTATTTTTAGCACACGGTGTGGTTTTTATTGGATGGATAGATATCTCTTTGTTGCACACTTGTGCTCGCTGGCTACACGCTTTCATTCTGTATGGATCTTTGAGCCTGTGTACTGTGTGCACATGGATCATATTGAACTGTTGGAGCATGCAGCTATTGTTTTATTGAGATTGGTTGTAGGTCACAGGTTTAAATCAGACCTGTTATGCTTTTTCCATTTTTTTCCATTCCTTCAGTGGAATTGGATCTTTTGCATTCAAAAGATCTTGAAAGTTGAAAAGGTCAAAGTAAAAAAAAAGACGTGCCTCTCTGCTCCTGAAACGCCTCGTCAGTAGTCTCCCCTTTAATACTGTGACTGTCATACATTTGCATAAATAATGACTTTAGCATGTAATAATTGATTTAGCATGGCTGCTCTGTTGTTGTTAGTGGTGCTGGGTCAGGCATGTGTGAGCTGACAAATCAGAGGAGACTGGGCATTCAGGAGGGGGGACTTAAAGAGACAGGAGTTAAAACAGAGTGTTTCAGGCGGAGGGGGAATACAGTGCTGCAGCGCTGGACAGTATGAAAAAACTGATGTGTTTTTTTTAGCACTAAAGTAAATTCTAAATTCTTAAATAGAAAAATAGACACATGCATTTTATTAAAGTTCTCATGTGCTTCTCAGCATACTTATCGGGCCTTATTAACTACCTAATAACAGCAAATGGCAAATACACAGGTCTGCTTAGTAAGACTATAAGTAAGACAAGCTGTCTAGATTAGCAAATAATTGCAATCATTACTGCCAACTTTCTGTCAGCTATTGAATTAATCACATAATTGTCTCACTATTCTTTGATGAAATAAATCAGCCCGCATTTTTAAATTGCAATTTTGAATTGTTAGAAAAAATATCACATTCAGCGTTGACAGCCGCCTCACACTGTTTTCTCACCCTCTTATTTAATCTTCTTCCTGTGCACACTTCGTTATATTGATTGTCACAATTTCACAAAAATTACAAATCTTTTAAAATGTAAGGACAAGCATCACAATACGACTCTTACTTACAATAAGAATACTCTTTTTCACTGTTTTTTACTAGACAAGGCAGAGTTTGCTGCATGGAATGCCTTTTAGCTTTATCACGGGAAACAGGTAATCCGGTTATATCCCAACTGATATTTGATTTTTATCAATGTAGTGAATTTCATCCATACCTGAATAGACCACAAAAAGAACCAGGAAGTATTTGGAGCCCATCTTCAACGGTTTGTATTGGGTACATGCCCCACAGGTCTCTCTGAGTGACAGAGTAGAGTGCATAGATTTCAGAGATAGGGGAAAATGAGAGACAGAAATGACTATTTTCCCCAGACGTGGGATCCAGAATGAATGTCGAGCCCAGGGTTAGTAAATCTCATTTACAAATTTCAGGTGGGAAACATCCCTCCCTCCTCATGTCTCCTCAGTCCTCCCCTCCCATCACAATGAAAAAGAAGTTTCTCATTTAGCAGAACTGGAGGCCTGGAGGCTGCATCACAGAAACCTTTGTGACACACACACACACACACACACACACTGCATACAAACCAAACGAATCTCAGCTCCTCTGTGCTGGGCTTTATCTTGATTTGTCAGAAAATGATTTTAACCTCTTATGTTCTATCTAAGTTCATCTGTTCATTCTTGGTGCAACGCCAAAAACTATTCGACTGACGGCTTATTTTACAATGCAACATATTCAAAAAACACAGGCGCATTACTGGCAAAACTTTTGGGAACTGTGAATTCAATAATGTGAGAATGACTGCCTGATGTAATAGTGGAGCTTTAAAAACCTTGCCTCAAACATCATACAGTTTGCTAGGGCTCAACCGATATGTTTTTTACAGGGCAGATACTGAAACTGACTATTAGTAATCAGGCCGAGACAGATGAACTATTCGATATTTGCAACCACTTAGCAGTGGAAATGAAAATCTTAGTCTCAAAATTGAACAAAACACAACTCATTGAATGTCACAATTACCTCAAGTGCTGCACTTTAGTACACTTTTAATGTACTTTACTTAGATTTTAAATTTTTTTCTCCACTTTAGGCTCCCACTGCTCCATATTTATTTAATAACTTCAGTTATTAGTTACTTTGCACATTTAGATTATTCATGTTGCTATTACTTGTGACATGCAACCAATCAGATAATGTTGTGGGTGTTACGTTGAGTGACTACCGACAGAGAAAGAATGCCGCATTAAAGCCAAAGTAACGCATTTTTAAATTATTTTATTTTATTGCCAATCACACACACACAAATACCCCACCGGTAACAGTACTGAACATCGATAATCGAAAAATTAATGTTTCAATTGAAAATGTAATTGAATCGTGGACTTGGAGAATGGTCACAACCCTAGAGATTAATATGTTGGGGCTCTTGTTAGGCTCTAATAGGTTATACAGTATGTGCACACAGTTAAAGTCGCCTCTCTGTTTATATGCACAGTTTCTGCGTCAATGTGTTTATGATGTGTTTTTCTGTCCTTGTGTGCATATCCTGTTCACACACATCCACTACTCACTTGGCCAGATCCCAACATTCCTAGCTCTTACTTATTTTGGAAAATGTTTGTTGCAGAATGAAAGGAGCGTTTTGAGAGATGATCACAGACGTTCTCCCCAGAGAAATCTTAAGGAGGAAAGTGAGCCTATTTTCGGTGCCGTAGCTGTGGAGAGTGGGACTCATTATGACTCACTCAGAGCTGAAATGCTCTGGATGATGTCTGAGTCAGACATAAGGGCCAGTGTCCGCTGCCATGGTGATGCACAGCCAAATGTAACTGAACTCAGAGAGCAATAGAGATGGAAATGAAATGAGGGAAGCTTAAAAGGGCCCCGAGGCGGCTTCGCTATTGTCATGATAAAATTCCCAGAGCAAAAGCTGGCAAGCTATAGGCTCCTGTATGTGGACTGATAACTCAGAGACCCTCTAATACTTCAGAGTGCACAGTTTTTGTGTGGAGTTTTTGATATTGAGGATACATCTAAGCCAAGCAAAGCAAATTCAGGGACAATTCAAAAATAATACATTTTGTTCGCTTTTCTCCTTTTCTCCTCAGGATGTCTTTGGGGAAATCTTTTGTATCTTCTCTGAAAATATTCCTTTCATTCAGCCAGCATGTTATAAAATATGAAAGGCTTGTGACCCAAACAATGGCATGATATGATTGATTAAATGATTGATGAGTGATTAGAGTTTTTCTGTGAATGCAGTATGCAAACACAGAAACAGAAACATGACATACATATACTGTACCAATGCACTCATCCTTTCCTCCTGTTCTTTAATCAAACTGTATTTTTTTTGTGTTTTTATCTTCATTGATTCATCCTGAACTCTTTATTATCTTTGCGACTGGTACAACAGGAAACTTGCTATAAAACCATAGTCGAGCTAATAACAAGCAATATTTCCTGATATTATTTTTGAGTTATTCCAGTTAAATAAGCTAAAATTGAAATAATGCAATTGCTCATCTTGAATTCAGCCCAACTTTTCTAAATCCTTCAAGAGAGAAGTCAAAAAGTCAAGTCTTTACTGCAGGCTTCCACAATCAGTAGCCTCTCTCACGGCATGATTCTCACTTTGGCACCCTACTGCTAATGGCTGAAATCCAGTATGGCGAGCTGATTAGAAAAAACTTGCACATGCAGTACTTGTTATGCAGGTGCATTGGAAAGGAGCTCTTCAAAATGGGAGCAATTCATGTAGAATTCATGTGCTGAGCGAAGTCTGTATGAACCAGAACATCAGACTGATGTATCGAGTTAATAAATGTTGTAACTCCACGAGCAGTGCACAGGAATTTTCAGTCTGACACCGCTGGTACTCACTTGCTGCCTCGATGTGAATAATGGAGTGTTTGTGCGTATTTTGACGTGCGTCTTGTCCGTTGCCTCTGTTTCACTGTACAGTCAGCGGCAGAGGACAGTGATGTAAGGACAGAGCCGTGTAACAGGCCAGCAGATATTAATCCGATGTGCCTGGCTCGGCTCAGGCAGGTTGGCGTGAAGCCAGTGAAAGAGAGGAGAGGGTCAGATGACAGTGCCTGTCACTGCCAAGTCCAGCAGGTACAGCATGGAGTCAGGCACATATACACCTTACACCTCTCTCTCTCTCTCTCTCTCTCTCTGTCCTTGTGTGTTTTTCTATTTTTGACTTTCCTGCTCAGACACACAGACTGTATGCAAATACTGATATTAATATTTGAGGAGATTAGATTAGGCTGTATAAGCAAATATTAGTTTCTTTAAATAAGCAAATAACAGACAAAGCCTCTGTAACGGTGCACGACATAGTTGTCGGGAAGAAATTTTAATCAGAAGAGAAAGATGTGCATTGACTGATTTTTTTTTTTATGCCTAAACAAACTAAATAAACAAACTCTGTTTTCATGGCTGAATAAACAAACTGACGTTAAAGGACAACACAATTTCAGACTGTTTTACCTTGTTTATATTTGGCGGACCTTGCCACATTGCTAGCTTCTGTTCTGGGGACCTTATTTTCCTGTGAGAGCAGCTTGTTTATTCAGTTATGGAAAAAATATTTTTTTCTGAGCTTGTATTATCACCTAATTAATATTGTAAATATTAAAATTCTGAGATTGAGTTTGTCCCCCAAAGCTACACAGTGCCCCTTCTAGAGCTGTGAGAATATAAAAAAAGCAAGTAATAAGTAGGGCTGCAGCCAAGAATTATTTAATCACAGATTCATCTGTCATTATTTTCTGCTTTTAAAGCTTAAGTCGATAAAAACTGCCTGTAGTGGAAAAATTCAAGCACGAGATGAGGTCATGTCTTCGTAGCCTACCACTGATAGTCAATTTACGAGTTTTTTCCTTTGATAAAAAACTTAAATGATTAAATTATGTTGATTTGTTTTTTTCAATGTATTCAGTGCCCGGGACCCACAGGCCCACTCAGGGGCATAGGTGCATGTTTGACTGCTCCTGCTAAACGCTAATGCTAGTGACTCGGTCGGTGTGCTGGTGGAATAAAACAGAGTCAGCGCATGGCCAAGGTAGGCTGCGCAGCCATGGACCACTATTAAAGACAAATCCTGCCAATAGTGATCGTTGTGACGTCCTATTTGTGCAGATTAACCAGTTGACCCCTACTAGAGATGCGGTACACGTAACTAGCAACATCACTGTGATTAAACGGCTCTTTCTTACAATCAATTCTATGTAATTAACAGACTAAAAACAACAGCAATAAATAGTTGAAAATTAAAAAAATATATGTTGTAAAAAGATATGGCTCAGCAACAAAATACATTACATGATGGTCTACTGAAATTTTCTTTTTAATGTATACACTGATTCTGATGGATTTATCATTAGCCAATATTAATTGAAGTCATCAGCTGACCAATGTATTGGCCACAAACACAAACACACACACACACACACACACACACACACACACACACACACACACACACACACACACACACATACTTTCGTCAGGCTGTTAGAGGCCAGCTCTGTGACCTGAGGGCCAGTGACAGACAGCAGGCATGCAGAGCTGACAGTGCTGAGGTGGATGTGGAGCTCTACATCCCATCACTACCTAACTCCATACACCAGATTAATGCTGCTTGCTTGAAAACATGCGGAAAACCTGAAATACGGTAGTAATCCGTCACATTTAGCCACTTTTTTCTATTTTTGTGTTAGTTATGTAATCTTTATGCAAATGTAGCTGACAGCAGTGAAACATCTTACTTATTGGTGTGTGTTGAAGTGGTTGACAAGTCGTCCCTATCTAATGTGATGTATTATCATTTAAAATGGTGTATGAAGAAGCACTGCTGAACTTTAAACTGCACTAAGCATTAAAAAGTTTCCAAGGCACGCTCACAAAACTGAGATCACAGCATCCAACTGAGGGCCAACACTGCCATATGCTTGTTGTTGCCATGGTAGCAACCGTAAACATAATTTCCTGCACCGCAGGGAGCTGATGGTACCGTCTAAGAATATCATACCATTAAAATATAATTTGTTGATATAGAGGCTGTTGTTTGTGGTTTTATTGGCCAGTCAGTGCCATCACTATATTGCCCTGTCTCCTTTATGTTAAGTTCACATCATCACTCACAACTGCAGTGCTTTTTGAAATGGTGGTGATATTATTTGCCAATTCCTGCACATTGTTTACAACTTGAGGTTGTGCTTAAACAGCAGTCCCTGTGATTAGACCTCATTTGTAGGCTGTTTTTCAGGCCTTGGTTACTGCTGTGTCTTAAACACAGTGCAGCTGTATCCCAGCAGCACTTATACGGGTCGAAGAAAAAATAAGGAACCCACTCTGGCCAGCAGTCACAGAATGCACAGACAGTAGTAAACGGCAGCCACAACAATACCACAGAGACTTGGCCGATTATTGGGGCAGATATTCAGCATTTTATTTGGGATTATCTATCAGTGTTTTTTGCATCTAATTGCTTATAAAAAAACAATTTAAAAATGTAATACTCTGGCTCTGATTCAATATCCTTTCTGTCGTTAGTCACCGCTCTTTGGTCTCGCTCAATGTCCCGCCCACAGCACTACCTGATTGGTTACATGTCACAAGTAACAGCCTATTAACACTGAATAAACTGACTCTGCGAAGAAACTGATAACTAAAGTCACCGAATGAATGTTGTTGAGGGGAAGTATAAAGTTGCAGAAACAGGAAATACTCAAAGAGCCTCAAAATTGTTCTGAAGTACATTGAGATCTAAAATTTTACTGCAAATGTCCATCGGTTTCAAATAACGGTTATTGATCTCCTTGATTACGATATCAGCCCTGAGAAAAAATAAACGGTCGATGCCTAGTTCAAATGGAGAGGAGTAAATATGTAAATGTGTGTCTGGTGTGTGTGTGTGAAGGTTTAATCACAGTTTTTTTTATTTAGTCTTTCACATCCTCTTTAATTTGTTGAGGATAATACGAGTTTAATTCACAGTGTAATCTGTATAAACCAGCTTTTTTATGCTTTCTGTTGTATTACTCTGCACTGCAAGCCAAAAGCTGATCATTCTAGCAAAAACAGGGAATTAGGAAAAAGTATTGTCCTCTCTCTCTCTCTCTCTCTCTCTCTCATACACACACACACACACACACACACACACACAAACATACACACACCTTCCTGTGGTGGGGTTTCCATCTCCACCAGTGACATTGATATCATTATCTTGTTGGGCGAAGCGTCTCGCTCCTAAACTGAGTCTTGACTCGGTGAGTTGGGCTTTTCACTCTGCATTTCATCCTACAGGTTTCACACTTCCCAGAGGATGTTCACATTTCAAAATTTGCAGATCCCTTTCTTCTGATTAATTTTATTCAGAGTAAATTATGTGTGAGTTTACAGTCGTGTGCTTGTGTGAGTGTGAGTGTGTGTCAACAGGCTTTGGTGGCCTGTTGAACCACTTAAAGGATTCTATTTAACGGGTCAGCCGAGCAATTAATCAAGAGTTTAATTGGAATCCAGAGTGGAGTGACATGATTTATGCAAATAGGGTCATTAACATGCAGGCCTGCATTCGATGCTTAAATTAAAATGGCTCATCTGCCAGCGCAGGCTAGCACTTTCATTACGGTAAATTAGAGAGCGATAATAACTCCAAATACACATATTTATTTTCTGCAGACATTCAGAACAGGACATGCCCACAGGAAAGAAAAATATGAAAAGGCAGAAAGAAGGAAGTTCTTATATGTAGACAGTCAGGAGGAGGCAATGCTAATGCTGTTAATTTTACCTCATTAGGAGCAGACTACTATCTGCAGGGCTTCGCTTTTAATTGGATCACCAGGCAATTTAAACCACATTTGGTTCTTAATTGCTTTTTTTTGCACTTTGTTATAAAAAGTACAGCAGCAGTAGTGTGCTACTCACCAAATTGTTTGCCTGGTCAATGCAGCGCAGTACCAACCAGTGTCTGACCTACGCTGTTGCCCTTGGTATCCATCCCCACAGGGACAGTTTGTGATCCTTGCTCCAACGTGTCCAGTGCACTCACCCTCACTATGTGCTGATGCCAGGGATTAGAGACAAGAAGGCAAAGAGTTTAGCAACAGCTGAGTCACACGCTCCTGCTCCTTGTTTCATCAGGGTGGCTGCACAGGAATGTTGACTTTAAGAGCCATTCATGTTGAGAGAAATTTTCACATAATCAGTATTAGAGCTGCAGCGCTTAGCCTATCCCTTGCAGGAAAATTAGTTGGCAATTGTTTTTATAACTGATATCTTGTTTCAGTCATTTTCAAGCAAAAAAGTCAAACATTTGCTGGTTTCAGCTTCTTAAATGTAAAGTAAATGTAATGTCACTTTGGGCTCTGTGAAAATGTGGTAAGCATTTTTCAGGTTTTGTTTTTAAACATTTTATAGCCTCATCAGTATTTGCTGCTCCAATCATCATCTGGAATAAGCAAAGAAATCCATGAGTTTCTTGTCACTGTGAAGTTGTCAGCATCAGTATTGCGATGTGTGATAAAAAATAAGCTTTTTGTTTTTGGCTCTGTCTGTTTTAGTCAGTTCGGGTTTTAGAGGAAGTAGATCTGCATTCTTATGCTGCAAGGTCGTAGATGGATTTATCCTCCTACATTTAAAAAAAAACATTTTTCTGGTCAGACTTCATCCTAACTGTCGATGTAACAAACTAAGTATATTTTATAACCCATCTTAATCCCTCTGAAAATTACCAATATCTTCAGTATGGAGAGAGGTATGCAAACCAATAAAGTGCCTCATTCTATGCTACATGTGCCAAAAGGCTTAATAGATCATACTGTAGACAAGGTTTGGTGCCAAGTCCAGTAAGCTCACTGGATGAAAAACAGATGAAGCGTAAAACACGAAAACTAAACAAAACTATCACTGTAATTCAAACCCATCATTATTTCATCAAAAGAGATTTGGTTGTGACAAAAACAAATGACAACAAGATTATTATATGCTATTCTGTTTATTCTATGCTTGGAGAAATAAAGTAAACACATTCTCCTCGGAGTTTATTGTCCACTGTTATTATGCACAGTTTTGAAAGCTTTTACTTTAGCAGGAGTGAAGAGATAATGTCCAGTCCCTCTGCATCGGTCTTAACTGTAAGAACAGGTAGAATGAAGGGCTGGGTCTATTATGGGACTTAAATCGAAGCTATGACAATATAAACAGTTTAATACATGTGATGTTTTGTTTTCAAACGAATTGAAAATTATATGTTTCAAACAAATGAAACACCTCCGTCTCTGTCTCTGCTGTACCTGTAAGCTGCTGTAAAAGTTAGTCTGTACATGTCAATGTTGTAATGATACACTCAAGCTTGTACAATGCTGTGACGCTGTGGGATATTTGCACTGCAAGCCCTGATATTCCTGTCCAGACATTTTCTTATATATGCAAATTTATGCCTGGAGGTTGTGAAATTTTATTCTTGCAGAGAAAAAACCCCCCCCAAAACATCGATAATTAAATAAGACGAAAGGAAAACTGAAAAAAAGAAAGCTAAAATTCTGTTCTGAAGAAAGTTTCAAGGTAAAATTTTGATTTTTAGAGAGTTTCTCAACCACTATCATTTGAGTTTTAAGAGTGAAGGAGATGTGCCTTAAAGTACTGGTGCATTAAAATAGTTTTGTGATATAGATTTGTGTAACAAATGAAAAGCCCTGTGCAGCTTTTGTACAATATTTTGTAGACCAATACTCCATTTTGGGTGCCAATGCTGATACAGATATTGGGAAGTAAAAAATATCAATATATCAGCCGACCAAAAATGTGGTAATCCAACACTTGTGACAAAGATACGTAACCGAGGCAGGATTTTTTTTTTTTACAGATTAAAAACAAACTCTACCATCTAAAATGACATCAGTGCACTGAAACAGTAAACTTAACTGGAAATAAAGTAGTTGTTAATGATTCCAGGCATCTTTTTCTGCATTTTAATCTGTAACAAGAAAGTTCCCACATTGGTGCATATCGGGCAACATATATGCTGATACTGATATATCAGTATGTGATAGGCCGATATTGGCCAATAATACAACCAACTGATTCACAACCAGTTTTCAGCCAACTGCAGCACTATAGTGGTGTGGTGCAAACGCAAAATGTCACTGAGCAAAGTGAAGCAAATTGACCATTTAAGCAACCTCTCTCAGTAACGCTCGCTGTCACATGGATACCGTTAATTGAAACTTCTGGCTGCTGTTTATTTGTTTGTGCACTTCATGGTTGACTTACTCACGACGCTGTATGATAGGAAACGGTTCCAGTGTTTTAATGGAGCACAATGGGGTGTTTGTGACAGCTGGTGTGTGTGGAGCACAATGGGTTACAACAAACAAAGTAATGGCAGTGGAACAGGCTTTTTTGTACTGTAGCTGGAACGGATGGATCTATGAACAAACATGCCTTGATCTGCCATGATCAGATTGGGACATCCTGTTGTTGGATGTACGTAAGTGACACCGCATTGTTTAAACTAATACGCTGGCTAATAACTCTGTTTATTCCGTTTTAGCATTTTTTCCACTGACTGTCACACACAAATGCAAACACACACACACACACACACACAGATGACTCCCAGTTACTTGTCACTCACACACACCTCTCGTCCTCATGTGTGCCAGGGCTCACTGGCTGCTTGGGGTTTTCTGTAATTACAGCAGTGAGCGGGGAGCTGTCTTGTGCATGGCAGATGGTCCAGCACCATGCTGCATCAGGTAACCGTGACAACCACCTCCCTCCTCGCAGTTAACAGCACCATCATGGCTCTTTACAGTGACCAAATGTCATTATAGAGTCTGTGGAGACGGAGAGAGCAGGGGACAGACGTGGGAGGGGCTGGATTAGGGAGAGTGATACAGAAAGGATTCAGGATGCTCAGGATCTTCTTATCAAACGCACACAGACAGAAGGCAGAGAATAGTGTCACTTCCACCATTGTTTTCTTTAGAAACAGCTTTGTTTAAATCTTCACTGCATTCAGATCATTATGCCAACCTGTTCGCTTCATGTGATCACTCTATCTGACAGATCAGTTCCACAGAGTGACATCATACCTATGGCGTCGACACCACACTGACGCTTGCAGCAAATGTGATTAGTTTTTATTTGGGTGTCCTATTTTAATGTAAACACTTTTGCCTCCCTGGTGCATCTGATATCTGATTGACGTCATCGTGCCTTGCTGCGGTAATGTGCGTTTTGGAAAAATGGGACCTTTCACCGCATTATCACTAATCAGACGGATCAGAGAAGGCATGCAGCGCTGATATACAATCAGTTTCTCCTCTCAGCTTACTATGCAGCAGATGACTCGAGTTGCCTGATTAGGAGGTTCTGCCACAGCTCTAGATGAGAGTCTGTTGCAGGAGAGTTGATAGTTCGTCGAAGCATCAGACAGCTTTAATTCTGTGTCCGTCATGAAGACACTGAGCTTACCTGCTGCCCTTTTTGATATTCAGAAAGGGAACTTTTTTGTCATGCTTCATTGCGGTTGAAGTGACAATAGAGACCAGAGCAGCTCTGATATAAAGAAGCCAAAGATGGTGTTGGAGGCACTCTTCTCGGTGAGGTGTGTGCTTCCTTGCAGTTCCAGAGGGAGGCAGTGACACACCTTGGTGTGGCAGGAGGTGTTTGAGGCGTGCTTTCCACAACACGAGTCATTTGTTCATTCAATTAATCACCTGCTCACCTGTTCAGTGCGTTAATGAACCAAGCAAGTCAATCTTGTTTTATGCAAAATATCACTTTGTGTTTATCATGTTGGAGCTTCAGTTGCTCATGGGAAAAAGAAAAAAAAATCAGTTTACTTGTAGTCATTGTAGAAGTCCTGCATCATTATTTGCATCCGGCATCTGTAATGGCATCTGTTATTTTACATGTTTCCTGTTGAAACAGGATGTTGGGGGACAAGGAACAACACAGGGAGACCACTTAAAATTCTGATGGAAATATAAAGACATTTTATGGTCAGAAAATCTGTATAAATCTATAAAAAAAGAATATTAAAAAGGAATGTTAAAAAATCAAGCAATAGTTATCTTACTTGTTAAGATTGGTAGTACTAGTTCCTGAAGATCCATATTTTTCCTTGAAGTTAGTTATGTTATATGTACATAAAATAAAAGCAGTTTAAATATTTAGTTTATAGGCATAATGGATATTATAAGTAGATGCAATGAATTGAACAATTTAGTCTTTCTGCATGACAGTTTAGGAACAAATATAGAGACAATATACAGTATTTTTTAGAAAAGCCTGACCTTCAAATTGATTTGGAATGAGAAAACCCTCTCTTGGTGCTAATCCGATCAGCTGTTATGTTTAAGTTACGAAAAGATAAATGACTTGTTGTGAGACAATACCATAGGTAATGAATATTGAGTTATCAGCCGTTATGTCTTATACTAGAAAATGAGGAAAGTAGAGTAAAAAGAAAGTAGAAAAATTTATTTGAGAAGACAAAGACTGGAAGGTATTATAAACTAATACATTGCAATGTGTAGGATTTTCTCTGTTATTATCCTTGTTTGGAGTTTTACCTCTTTCTTTGGCTCATCTCCCCCTGTGCGTCCTTCTGCCTGTCCCTGCACCCTCTGTGTTGTCCTAGTTGGCATGTTTACAGCTCCATGCAGATGCAGTGCTGCAGTCTTTCAGCAGGACTTCCCCTTGGGTACCCACAGGGGGTTAACATGCACAGATTCCCTCAGTTGCACTTACATTTAAGTTACGTTCAGTGTATTAAATGTGTCCTACACATAGCATCATACTTGAAATCATCATACTTCTCTTCTCTTCTCTTCTCTTCTCTTCTCTTCTCTTCTCTTCTCTTCTCTTCTCTTCTCCTCTCCCACAACCAACATTGCAGGATTGTGTACACAGTGGTTAAGTTTTTAGCAGTTCACACTGCTCTGTCCAATCAATAGCAGGTTTGTGCTGTTGTATAATTTCTTGCCCCCTGTCTGATCATAAATGTACCTCTTGATCTGCCTCTGCTGTGGGAAATCGATAGCCGTCCAGTGGGCCAGCTGTTTTTTAAGCTGTTTTTATTATTTCTTAAATCAGTCAAGTCTGCAGTGCAAAGTTACCGGAGTGGAGGCAGAAGCAACAGCAGAGCTTTTAGTTCATAAAACTAGCATGCCTCTGAAGCCTGTATATGAAGATATTGATCCTGTGCTCTGAAAGCGAAAGGGTTTCCACCTTGTATTACAGTACCGACAGCAGTGGTGCAATTGTGTAATGTGGTTAGCACAGCGTGACTACCTGGTCATATTCGGTGGTAATACAGCGTGAGATATCTGCATTCAGTTGTTGCTTCTTGCAGTATTTATTTTAGACGGGGTTTTTTTTTTCTATTTTTGTTTCATTTCTTATCTTTCCTGGCTCCCTTTTGTCATTGAACATGAAAGTTTTGTAGTATTTTTGCATTTGTTAATTGATTTTCTGGTTTTTGTCTTTAGAAAATGATAGACAAGAGGTGATAACAAAGGTCAAATGTCACAGCTACATATTACAAATTAGGGGTGTAATAACCTAGTCAGGGCACACTTCACAGATATATCATATTGCTGTATATTTTGTCAAATATGAGGCAATATGAATAATTATTTTTAAATATTATAATGCAGAAAAATATGCTTAGGGTAATATATTATGATTGAATTATCCCTGTCAATCTAGCTGTTTTAGTACACTGATGCCATTTTAGACAACAAAATTAAACTGTTTATTATCCTGACTCATCTTTCATCTTTGCCACAAGTGTTTGATAACCACATTTGAGGGATCACTGCAAAAAATGTGTGTATATTGGCCGTTATATCAGTATTAAAATCGTCTACCCCCCATAGTTGATATTGGCATCTGCCCCAAAAATTTAATATTGCGCAGACTCTTATTCATATTGCGATTATTTTGACTGACATTATGATTTCAAACATGTTTTTCTTACATGTAGAAAGCAAGATTTGTAGGGCAGGGCACCTCTGCAGCACTACAATACTTCTTTATAATGCTGTCTGTCACACATTTTATCTTTCTTAAAAAGTTGCAGCTTCTGGGATTGAGATTTTTGCATTTCCATGATATATGATTCATTGTGAAGCCCTGGTTTTATTGCAGAGTTGAATATTCAACATAGATGATAATGACAAAACAGTTCTGACAACATGTCAACTGAAAAGAGATCTTTATTTCACTTCGAAAAGCTACTCCTCGACAAAAGCTGCATCCACTGAGCCATTATTCTGTAACAAGATCAGCTCAACTGGGCGGTTTTGGTTTCCCGGGGCAACAGGGAAACAGTTACTATAATGTTTCTAGATGAAGACAAATAGAACAATTTAAAGAAACACATAACAGACAGTCAACAGTCACGGAAAGAATCAGAGGAATTTGGCTCTTAAACAGCAAAAAAGGTTGGTTACGTTTCATCTGCAGTCTGTCTGCAGAAGACTTAAGATTTCACAGTGATGAGTGGGGACATACTGTAAAAGCTCTGTAATCTGAACAGGAAATTGGCCGTTCAGTGCTTTATAATTAATCAGCAGGGTTTTTGAAAACAACTCTAAAACCCACAGAGAGCCAGTGCAAATTGTGTTGGGATATATGATCTCTCTTCCTTTGTTCTTGCCAAATCTACCCTCAGCATTCTGTCTGTGCTCCATATTCAACAGGAAGTTAATAATAGGATAATAATACTACAGTAAATGAGGAAAGTAATCACAGATTTTAGTGTTATTTTACAACCCATAGTAGCTTAATTTTGATTTATTTCAGATGTTAATTCTTTCAAGAGTCTAAAACTCAGTGTGAATCAGTGAGTTGCGAGCAGCTTTTTTCCTGATCATAGACATAAACACAGGCTTCTTTCCAGCACATTTGTATTTTTTTTTTTTTTTTACAGAACAATTGTCTGAGAGTCTGGCTGCATTTTTGTGTGTTGTTCTCTGGTAGGTGATTGTACAAAGATGGATGTTGCTCCTTTCGTTAAAATATATTCTGGGATGCATTAGGGATTTTAATGATTAATTGATTAATCGGCGTTAAGAATTTAACCAATTAAAAACGTATTAACCGATAATCCAAGATAAGTATCTTGTTACAACTTACAAATACTAACACTAACCTGAAAGCGCTTGACAGATATTTCGTAATGAAATACAAAACACTGTTATGGGAAAATGTATTTAATTAAAATACAAGTCATTTATTTGTAATTTAGAAAAACAAAATGACAAAATTAATTTTCTCAGATTTTGCATCAAACATTGGTCATGACAGTGGTTAAAATAGTTTTGTAATGATAAAACAGCCAACATTTCATACATAAATAAAGATCAATCGATGATCTATTGTTAAGGCAGCTGACAATCACTTAAAGAATCACTTACTACAAATTGAAAACAGTCCGAATTCACCTTTTCCTTTCATTTCATTTCGAGTTGACCTTTCATTTCTCTACAAGAAGCCAACAAAGGTCGTACATAAACAACTTTAAAAATTGTTCTCCCACAATGAAATGAAACATCAGTGATTATTGGTTTACTCTGTGTTGATAGGATTCAACCCGAGGGCAATTTAATGTTCGATGCATGTTTATGTTAAGTGGCTCTCCTGAATGTGTTTTAAAGAGCAAAGCTAACTCACCGGATTTAGTCCTTTAGAAAAAAAACTGTGCATACTATTTTATTTGTATTTTTTTCAGTTTATGTAATGTTGTCTGATGTTCCTGCACATAACAACCATCTGCAACATCAGCAAACTGCAACAGTCTGCTTAGTTGTGTCTGAGGAGCGTTCAAAACACATTTATCACTGATACAGTTCGGTGTTTCGCAGATATTCTCACCTTGACAAGCTTATATAGTGAGTGATATTTAGGATTTTGCTCTGTGACACTGACAGAACACATGACTGAAATTGAAGTTGAACCTAAAACCTTACAGTTGCAGGTTAGAGACGATACAATTTGTCCAACAAGTTGTCTTTCACCACAAGCTGTTCTGTGTTGACTAACTAACCCTGACCCAGTACCTGTCCTAGCATCTCTCTACTTTGAGGCCGTGTCTCCTGAGTCTTCCTCTCAGACATCAGTCTCTCGGTCTCCTGTGAGCTGCCATCTAATCCTCCAGTCATCTGAATCCAGACCCTCATCTCACCGAGGTCGGGATGAAAGAGCATCTCACCGGAGCCAAGGTCCGTCCGTGCGTGGCAGAAGGAAAGGGAGAAGGCCTTAGTGCGAAATGTCAGTGCTTTTCCTGTGAAGCGAGACTCATCAAAGGAGGATTAGTGTTGGACTGATGGCCTCGCTGGACAAGCAGGCTCTGATGGGGTAATCTGATGCATCTGAACTGATATGAGACTTGGATGAGACACATGGACAATATGTACAAAACACATGCCTGTGAGCTTATATGTATGCAGCCACACATGTGAGAGCACACGCGTATTTATACAAATACAGAGTCTCTTGCACACACGGTAACGAGTTTCACTTCTTCGGTCTAAATGTGAACCCATGATGTCACCCACTGGTTTGTTTTGAAGCCTCGAGTTTGGCATTATGGCCATCGGCGTCTTGATTTTTTTGGAGCCAGAAATGACCATATTTGGACTAGATGGTTGAACTGGGGAGGCATTGCTTTGAATCTATCCTGATTGAACTAGTATGTAGACTGTTGGTGTAAAGCCTGTCATTGGGCGCCTATTCACAAGCTTCCTTACACTATCTGCGTGGACTGTTTTCAAAATCACCATCACTACTTGAAAGAACAACAACCCCGAGCTAGCAACCTACCAAATGAAACTGGCAAGTTATTCTAACACTAACCTGTTTGCTAATGGCATGGACATAAACAAGTGAGTTGCTGTTATCTGTCTTTTGAGGGGATTTAGCCATTTCAGTGCCAGGGCTCACCTCCCCACATGTAAACCAAGTTTCGCCCTACACTCTTTTGCAGGGGAACTGTTGCTGCATCCTGGGTTTTGTGCCGGCCAAGACAATTGTGATTGATTTAAAGACATGCAAACAAGCCAGAGTATTGTGTCCTCCTATACAAGAATGACAGTTTGTGCAGCCAGACCTTTCTCCAGCTGTGGAGACAGAGACTAGATTGGACCTGACTAAGAAAACGAGACTTGTCAATCAGAAAGGTGCCACAGCCTCAAACATACCCTGCTTTATTGTCTATTTTACTTTAAATGAAACCATAAATTACAAAATGAACATCATGCTGTATTGAAGAAGACTTGAAACCTGTGATTGAGACAGTAAACTCATTCAGAAACTGTTTAATGAGGTAATAAAGTGAGAGGTAGGGTGATTTTCTTATAAGTTTACATACATCTTTTTGAAAGCAGTGGAGTCGCCCTGATGGCCATTAGAAAGAATGCAGGTTTAAGGCACGTCCACATTGGCTTAACTTTTCAGACCTGGAAACTCAGCCCATAATTTAAATGGTCTATACTTTTGTCACCTTGGATGAAAAAATGTTATTGAATACAAGCGCATGTCTCATTTTGGGAACTTTATGCTGCTTGCTATTGCAAGCAGCATAAAGTTGCACAAAGGTACCCAGGATAGCCACATTTGAGTTACTTCTTTTTTTTAATTTGACTTTTTTTCTTAACTTTTTTTCACTGGCAGTGAATACAGCGATTAAAAGTCAACATTATGACATACTATAACGTAAATAAATGTAAAGAAAACCTATGTTAAGACTTGGTTCAGTGACGGACTATATGTTTTGTGCTTTGCATTGGATTAAACTGGTGGGAGGCTGATGATTGCACACGCTACAAGGAAGTAGTTCTTATCTTCCCACTCCTCCATCTGTTCCAACATTACAAACTAATACTGCTAAGAATCAAAGGCAAAATGTGCTTGGTGTGTTGCTGGTGATGCCTCGAGGTCACCGTCAATTTGTAATGGATATTTTACAGTTACATCATCAAGTTTGTTTTCTGGATTGCATTTTCAAAGCCTTTGAGGACAGTCCAATACACAGTATGTCAATGAGGGCACGTCGTTGATTACTCAAAGATACCGCAGTTGATTCATAAGTTGGGGAGATTTCAGCAGCACCTGTGTAGGAGACTGTTCCACTAAATATATTTAAAATGCATGGAAGGTAACATCTGTTTGGATATTTGTTATCCTTTTCAAAGTACTGGAAATTGTTTTCGAGCTTTCAGTCGTTCTCAAAACTTGACAAAAGTGACATTTTTGATCAAAAGCCAAGATGAAAAATTAAACTATTCGAATGTTTTCATTTCTCTCACCCCACATCCCATTTCTCGCTTTCAAAAACAGCTCTCACTACAGTAAGTACTGCCTTCGGACTAACGGGAGGAGCTGTGCACCATGTGTTAGTTTGAGCTAAATCAACCATTTTGCTACAAATAAACTGCAAGACAAATAGGAACATCATTCTTAATTTGCAAAGCTGACAGGGCAAGAAATGAGAACAATAGGAAGGCCCAATACCGTGCTCTTCATTAAAGTCTTTGTCCTCCACACATGACAAAGCATATTGTGATTGTGGCACTGACAGGCTGTGGACAATTACAAGTGATGTATTTATAGATTTTTCGGTGTGATCCAATCTGAAATATAGCTGCTGTCAGTGCTGAAAATATGCCGTATAGAACTGCATTACCAGAACTCGACTTAGTCCATATTCTGATATGAAAACCACAGTCGATACTCAGTAATGGAACAGAGTCAAAGAGAATTTGTTTATAGAGGGGTGATTTATTTTTATTAGCTCTTTCTGGTTGTGTGTATTGTTATTGTTCCTCCTGCAGATTTATTGACTTAATCTGAATATTTGAAAACGTGGTATGTGGTTTCTTTGTGGACTAATGCATCCTGTTTTGAAAGCAGAAAAAGATGATTGGAAAAAGAGGCATTGTCAATCTGGATAACATATTTCTGTCTTAAAAAACAGACCCTTTGCTAAACCCCTACCTCGATCAGTCATAGCTCAGTAGCTGTCTGGACTAGGATAGGTCTGTCAAGCTTCAGATTTCTCCACATGTCGAAAGAGCTCAAGAACGATACACTGTAACGAAAGAAAGAGCCAAAGTGTAAGGAATGGACAGAACAGTGTGTTTATCTGAGCTGCAGTTATTTGTGTGTCCTACCAGTCAGTTTACAACATAAAGTCACAAGCTAAGAAGCCAAATGGGATTATGTTTGAACCAAATAAGTATGATTTTGCATTTTTCCTTTATCATACTCACAATATAAGGAGTCTACTCTACAATGCAATACAAGCACAATGCTGTTTTTTGTTTCCAAGTTTTTAAAGTGATCATCAACTGGTGAGGATAGTTACTTTTGCTTGGGACATGGAGTTTTAGCCTCAGGTTTAGCCACAGCATACTCAGATTTCTCATACATCAAGGGAATTCCTTCAAATTTGGCACAAGCATCCACTTGGACTCAAAAACAGATTATTGGCCATTACTCAACAAATCAAACGATAATTATGACAACATTTAGCGCAATAGTCTAATAGGATGAAAATATGAATTCATGACATTTTATATTCAGAAGGTTAAAGGTCAACTTCACTGTGACATCATAAAAAAATTCTGGACATTATTCAACGCCATAGCTCAGGAACAGCAACTTAGCTGTATATAAAGTTATCTTTATATCGTGTACAGTATATAGTCATTAAGTGCATATCTTTATATAAGACTTTTGTTATGTGTTTGTTATGGTGGTTGACATTTTTAAACCAACAGATAAAGCTGGCGCTAGTAACAGTTGTCTTTTCAGTCAGGAAAATCTATGGCCTTCAGCAAGAAATGAGACACCAGCTTTTGTTTACCTCTCTCTGAAATCAAGAATCTATTGTTTCCACCACCTGCCACCATTGTCATGATAAATGGTATTTTTGCTGTGGTGAGATGGAAAGCTTGACAGGAGAAGCACAGTAACTAAGGGAGGCAACAAATAGTTGATTGTATCTAAAGTCTGGGAAAATTGACAGGAATAAGGCACGAGAGATTAAACAACCAAAGTCTTTGTTTGTATCTGGAAAACTAACTTTTGGTCTAGCAGAGCATGTAATAGGTCTGTATCTTCAACTTGAAAAATACATTTTCACAGCCATAATAATAAATGTCCAAATCAGTATTCAAAGAAAGCAGACATTGTGTCGACTGCACCTAAATAGAGGCCCAGGAAGAGACGGAGAAGTGAATCTCCTCTGTGGCGTTTAAGTAGTCTCACACTTATACACGCACATAAAATAAACCGGAAATGTGGTCCCACAAGCACAGGGCAGTGATGAGTCTGAGCGTGACCATCCACGCTTGCAACCACACTCACTCGCTGTTCAAGTTTACTTGTAGGTGGGGGCAGTGGCTGTTGTCTCCCCACCTGTCCTTATCTCTCATAAGGCTCATGATGAAATAATAGCAACGCATATAGGTAAATAATAACAGTAAGTTTGATAGCTGTTGTGCCCCCCTCCTGCACTGTATAACTATCCCCAGTCCCTTTGAAATAACACTTTATTTTGGGTTAAGTCTTGATGTACTTCTTCCCTGTCATTTCTTTCTCCCAGAGCTTGATCTCAAAATCTGAAAAAAAAAAGTATTTTGGTTTATCAAACAGTCTCAGTTTCTCCCAGAGGAGATGTTCTGCTCTTGACTGAAAGCTGCGTGTGTGTGCACAATTTATAGTGGAAATGGATTGAGGTATTCGGCTAGGTAAGCATAGTATCTTTTGGAATGAGGCACCCGGTGTGAGTGCTCTCTCAGAGAGTCGTGGATCGTATTGCAGAATGGGCAGGCATGCGCAGAATCAGAAATGTTTACAGAGATCACAGAGGAAATGAGGTAATTCTGTGGCGCTACTAATGGCCCAGTCTTGACAGAGGATATGTTTCATTTATCCTATCTGCATCAAGGTCGACGTGGCAATTACCACGCTGGGAGAAGCTAAAAAAGAAAATCCACCGGCCCAGTGGTGAATATACAACAAATCACCTGTGCGGTTCAGGGCAGGGATATTTTAAAAAGGGGTGATATAAAGTGTAGCTCAAAGGCAGACTGTTTAAGCATGGAGGAGGAGAGTGAATGGTTTATTACCCAGCCTAGCAGAGTAGCACTAAAAGCCCACTGCAAGCTCACACCTTTTATTTAGCTTATACTCATGTGGCTGGTTTAGGGGACATGAAATACTGCTCATTCTGTTTCCTGAGGGAGATACCCACCATTAGCATTTTTTAGTTTCAGATTACGAGGCTTCTTAACAGCCCCCATGTTGCATCCACATTTCTCTCATAATAAGTGCTGGGTTAGCATAAATAAAAAGGCAATTAGCACAAGTCCTACCTGCTTTATTAGTATGACGAGCATGACAGGGGTTGTCTCAGTTTGCCACCGGGCTCTTGTCACCCTGTCCCTCCATCCTCCTCCTCTCCTCTCACCTGAATAGCAGCTCAATACCTCAGCGTTGTCCCTCTTGATCCCTTTACCACCGCTTTCCCACTTGCCTTCATCCCTCCCCCGTCTCCCTTCCCTTCCTCCACGCTTGTTACAGACTGTCAGGCTAGCAGCGCGGCACACTTGCTGTGTTCACGCCGGTTGGTCAGCCCAGATTGGCATGCACAGTGTGTCTCATGGACTGACCTGCCTGCCTGCGTTGCTCTCCTATTAAAATTCCTGTGCCAGATCCCCAATGAGGAGAGTGTAGCAGGGTCAGCCCGTCTCGCTGGCCTCTCTCCCCCTGCCTGCCTAATGAAGAGGACGCCTGTTGGGTTCATTATTAAAGAACTGCTAATAACAGACGGAGAAAGAGGAGTGATGGAGAGGCGGGGTCGAGTGAGATGGCAAAATGGAGAGAATGGATTGGGGGGGGTGTGAGAAATTGCGAAAGCAGTGCGATTTCAGGCAGGATGCAAGGATGCACCGGTCCTGTACTCCTACAAGGCAGCTATGTGGAAAGCTTTGTGCCAGGGTTCGAGGCAGAGTGTGGGCCTCGAGTATTGTGATTCTGTTGTTGTCAATGCTGGAATGACTCATGTATCTTAAATCTACTACAAGGGAACTTTCACTTTTTTAAGTGGACTCGACAGACATAGCAAAGTAAACTTTGTTTTAGTGCAGACTACAGAGCAGCTTCTTTTCTCATGCTGTGATGCCCCTCAATTCATCCTCAGCACTCCACATTTAAAAAAGCTTTAATTTTATGACTAATGGGTCAGAGTCCAAACCAGTGTGAGGGGAATTAAAAATGACTATAATATCTATTCAGAAATAGCTAATTTTTACTGATGTTCTTGTTTGTTTATGGACACATCAGTAGTCCGGAGTTGCACCACCATGTTCTTCCGGAAACCTTGAACAGACAAACCAAACGATGGCTCTGGAGAGGGCCAATCACATTTTGAGCTGCCATTGTAGGGGAGGGTGAGACGAGGGGTGTTCACTTGGTTGCAATCTGCAAGCTTTGTGCTAGATGCCACAAAATGGATCTTTAAATCGGGCTCATTAAAATTCTACATCATATTAATAGTTTTGAAAAAGTTATGCAAAAAGAAAATCTGGGTATATGTATGTATCATTTTTTTTTCTCAGCATGCACAGCTAACCACAATCATTCTTGATCAATTTATCAAATAGAGCAAACAAAGGGTCTGCTTTGGTTGTTTGATTTAATGCACTCCACTACAAAATCAGATAGATCAAATAGAGCTATTCAGGTTTTCAGGAGAAAATTATTGTATTTGTTTCATCTGGCAATATTATTGCTGACGAACAAAATATCAGCATTTTTCCAAATACTATACTATACTATATTTTCATGCAGCCCCTCATGGAACATTTTGTGGCCATCTCAGTGGCCATTTTGGACAGGATTTAACCTTGTCTACGTCTTTTACAATCAAAATTAACAAAAAATATCACAAATTAAATTACTAAACTACAAAAATGTTCAATGGATTCATCTTACAGTATATGAGTAATTTTTTTGTAAAATTATCCCTCACACTCCCTGCAGTTATCTATCTATTGTGCTTTGGAGGCTTCCAACCAGCAAACATGAAATTCTATGTGTGTGGTCTCTTTAATGCCCGTGGGAGAACAGGCATGTTTACCTACATGTCTCCTGAATTTTCCAATAGTTACCATAAAAAATCCATATGTGTTCAATGCCTGCTTCTGCATTAATTAGCTGCCCTTTGCTGGAGGAAGCATTAATTACACTGGGATTATCATATAACAATCCGGCAGACTCATATACTAGGTGGAAAAAATAATTTCCATATAGATACTTGGTTTTTTTTGAGAGCAATAATAGAAATCCTCACAGCTGCCTGCAGCACATCCATTCTAAATTAGTCCGCCTGCTGCAAATGCTCTCGGTAACTGATGTGGGGTATTATACAGGGTATTACCATAGTCCTCAGAGGCCTAAGGTCCCAGGAATTGTGTGCACATGTATGTGTGGTATTCCTTTTCATGTTTAGGATATTCATGCTTATCACTGCAGAGCTCTCCGCCATATGTCTCTCAGGTGTCCTGTCTTTCAACACAAACCAGGCAAAGGTTTAATGCAAATTACCAACCATAAACAGCCAAGCGTAACAGCATAAATATGTATCATGATCTCAACTGCAGTATCACATCTTTGAAGAGAGAGTACCCATCCGATGACTCGAGAAAGTCGAGGAGAAAAAAAAACAAAGTGATGGACTGCAAGTGTATACTTATGTGAAACAGGCCAGGGATGTTTATATGGTTTTCATGCAGCATGACCGGGGCTATTAGTTTCTGGTCGCTGGTAAGAACCAGTCCACAAGGCCTATTAAAAAGGAAGTTGGCCAATTAATTTAAGCCGGATATAGGATCCAGTTGCACACAAAGCGCTATAGAAAAAAAAAAAAAAGCATTGAAAGAATAAAATGAAAAAGAAATGCATGGAAGGCATGTCTCCATTTTGGTGTGATCGAAGCATGTTTTATTCAGCTTGTTTCAGCAATACTGTGAAAAAGAGACTGCTTAGATTAGCATAATGAAGCTTCCTATCTGATCCTATGAGCCTCTGATGTTTACAGTCAATCATCGATGGAATGACAACAAGCAGCAGGACTTCATCAGGAATGCTGCTGTAAGGGTTTTCAAGACAAAGAAATTACTGAAATTCCACGTTGTATCCGCTTATCTGGGAGCATTTGATATCGGCCATAACCATTATCCTCACAGTGCAGAGGAAAAGTGTTGAAATAGTCATATGATTCAATACAGAAATAATAGGAAGTTTGTTCGGATAAAACTACTGTAATCATTAAATGGAGAGAGCCTGTGTTCGCCCTCTCTGTGTGTCTAATCTAGGTCACAATTGGATGGCTCATCCCTGTGCAGAAAGTAAATCCACCCAACGATCGCAGAAGGCCTTATCCTAGTGTTTACAACAGGGCTGGGTCGATATCCACAGGAGGCGCTCAAATAAACAAACCATAAATGCCGGGGCTTCTGCTGGCCTCAGAGATTATGGCTGTAACAATGATTAATTTTAACAACCTGAGCTAATTGTCTCCGAAACTTTAGTTAACAGCAAATATGATCTAGCCCTGGGTGCTTTTCTCTTCTGTAATGAAGAATAATGAGCAGCGGAATTACTGCTGGCACTTTTTTTTTTTTTTTTCGTTGGGAGATTTGTAGAGAGCACAGAGGCCAGCAGGATGTGAGTCCGGGAATGAAGAGATAGACTGTATCTGTCTGTGCGTCTGTCTGTCTGGAAGGAAACGAGCGAGGAAGGAAGGAATAGAGACTTGTGTTTGGCTCGAAATCAAATCTGAAGCCCTTGATGAATGTGAGGGAGTTAGCCTTTTGCTTGTGTGTTTTGTATCAGCCTTGTTCCTTTTTGACGCCCTGCTTTCTGCTGCTTGCAGACGGCGTGTCGCATCTCACCCTCTAAGGAGGCACGCTATGAAGTATCAGCATTTCTGTCTTTGTTATTATGGATAAAGATATTGTTCTCCTCTCCCTCCTCCTCCTCCTTAAGCTCCTACTCCCCTTCTTCTCTCTGTTTACTGTCTCTCCTTTCTATCTTTCTCCCAGTGTGCCGGCACGCATAGAAGTGTATAACACTAGTACTGCTGTAGAAAGCAGCTTGGCCTTGAGCAGTGTCTGTGATTCGCCTTCAATCTTAGCTGTGTGCTGGAACACCACCTGAGGCTGGAGATGAGACCTCTCCACAAGTGGCAGAGCTTAAACGCCCTCTTTTATCTACACTATCTCTCCCCTAGTGAAGTGAGGAAGAGCAGGGAGGGAGGGAGGGCCGACCTGATCCCTTCTAGCTGTACTCAGACAGAGAGATGTTCACATAGCGTGTGGTGTTTATGTGGAGGAGGAGAACTTCAACACCGCCTGACAGCACAGAGCATACTCTGCTGTCATTATAAGATCATTCACCTTGTGAAAAGAGATCTAATCGATTTGATCTGGTCTCTTTTTCCGCGACTTATTCAGCTCGACCATGAGTGCAGAATAGAATCTTTTGTTCTTCCTCCACACTTTCTCGACTTTCTGCTCTTTTTTATCGTTGTTTGTAGGAGGAATTCTTAGCATCGGTATGGCCAATGCCGACTCGCATTGGATTAGTATTGTTATCACATTCCTCCTTCACTGGGCTGCAAAAACACCCTGACCTTTAATGTAATCACTCTAACCTACACAGTATCTGACACAGCACAAGCGTATCCATTTCCGTCTCTGCCTGCAGTCCACAGGCACCTTGGGAGAGTCAATAGATGTAATAAAACTTATTAGCACAGTTGGATTGAATATGTACGCTAGACTTGAAACACAGTGAAGCTAGGGTCACCTGCGAAGACCTTAAATCCAACCCACGTATTTTTATTCAGCGTGCAGAAGGCAACTCCATTACCGGAAAGGTTGCCGCTTCTCGTGCAGTTTCTCGGGAGAGGAAATTGGCAGCTTTCTCTCAGTCCATTCCAGGGTTTACAGGGGGACCAGTTCAGATGCCTCTTAGAGCACTGGACTCTAATTTAACCACAAGCCTTGATGGGGACAGGCTCTGGCTAGAAGTCCACATTCCTGGGCAAAAGGGAACTTATACTGTATGTGTGTGATTGGAAACAGAGGAACTCAGACACAATTTTCTCATTACCAACATTATTGCAAAACTCACACCTTGACCCTGTATGTGCATGTGTTAGGTTAACATCATATGCTAGTAAGTGTTGTTGTTTAGAACGACAAAAATGTTCTATTGGAGAGGCTTTCACGGATCGAAATTATTCCAACGATTTATTCTTTCCACATGCGGTATTTCCCTTTGATCACCCTGCTTTCAGCAGAGCTTGTTCATGCGGTCATTGTTGAGGCATTGTTGTGGGCAATTATACACAGTTTTGGTAAAAGGCGCTATTGTCAGGCAGTTTTCTGGATGTATTTTTCTAAATCCAAAGTGGTGTGTACCAGTGTTGTAGTACTTGAGATTGGGCCCAAGACCAGTTTTCGAAGGTCTTGGTCTCGTCTCGGAATCACATTTTTACTTTACCATTAGTTGGAAAAAGAGGACTCTGGATTTAATATCAAGACCAGTCAAGGCCACATTTACAGGGATATCACTGTATTGAATAACTGTTTGATACAGTCTATACTTTATGAAGGTTTTACATGAAGACAGGAGTCACCCAGGAAACCTGAAGCGTTCACAGCAATTGTATTGCGTCAGGTAGATGATGAAACATGGTTAAGATGATTTCAGCTTTTTACATGTCCCGCATTTTATCATTAGTGTGTCAGGTGAGTGTGGGACTCGAACTGGTCTTGGTCTTTGTCTTTGTCTTGGTCTTGACTGGTTCTCAAACCCATAAAGTCGCTGTCTTGTCGTGGTCATGATACACTCTGGTCTTGATCTTGACTTGGGCTTAAACCCTCAAACTCTCTGTCTAGTCACAGTCGCGATACGCTCTGGTCATGGTCGTGACTTGGTCTCTAACCACAACAAGTCTTGGTCTTGTCTTGGTCTTGGTTTACGCGGTTTTCACTACAACACTAGTGTGATGTGTACTCCCTATAACTTGCCAAGAGATCTAAAAGTAGACACTAGATTTATATCGATTGATGAATTTAAGAGCATCTTGAGGAAATTGGTGAAGAGGGCATGTGGTTGTTTTTCTTGAGAGGCCGCTATGTTTGAATACCTATTTTTCTGTTTCATTGTGATTTTGAGCAGCTGCTACTTTGGCCATGTCTCTCTTGTAAAAGAGATCTTGATCTAAACTGGACCTCCTAGAAATAAAAAGATGAAACTAAAAGCAAATAAGATAAAATCTTCTTCTCAACAATAGCTGTACTCAAATGACTCACACAGTCCACTCCTCTGCTCACCCCTGTTTGCAAAGAAGAAGAGGCTTGTTGAACTTGAAGGCAAACCTTGAGAAAGTATGTGTGCGGAAGTGGAATTCACTTCATTGTACTCGAGAAAAAATTACAGAAGTTGAACCACTTCATGGCGGTCAATGGTACTTAAGGTTACATAGCTTTAAATGGATGATGAAGGTCTTTTCATATTGAGTGGATGCTCAGGATGCTTGAGCGCTACAGTGCTTCTGAAGGTGTGATGAAAAGCAGAAAAATAATTTGATGTCAAATCTGATTTCTTCACAATTTTGATCAGTATTGCACAATACAATTCATCGAATGTTCATCTTGGAATCAGTTCTTAATTTATCATGAGTATATCGTGCTTTATTGGAAGCATTATTGGATGGCGTTCTTTTAAAGATGTGTTTATAACTTGTGTTTTACAGTATTTAAACTTACAACATCTATGCCGGATATAAGAATGTCCTTCAAGAAGTGTGAAACCTCTTCTCATCAATTCAAGCACTCAAGCAGAGTGAAGCCTTGGAGCAGCACAATTCATTAACTGAAAAGCAAAGAATTACAAGCAGGCCAGATATGAATCCTCCCTGCTGCGTATCACTCTCTGTCTCGTCGAATGAAGCATTAAACTTCTTCATCTTCAAAATAAAAACACTGAGAGTTCTTAGGTTATCACCTCATTAATTTGACGCCATTCTAAAAAAAAGAGCGGACAGTGTGAGTGCATGTCTCTATTCAACATTTAATTAATTTTGATCACCTCAGGGCATTGCCAGTCCACTTCTCTTTCAAGCATTTGCTAAATGACCATTTTTGGACTATTTCACTCACTGTGTTTATTTCTCTTTCTTGCCCCCTGCTCTCTCTCATCCTTTGGTTATTAACATCCTTATCTTTGTGAAAACACAAAGAGCCTCTCTGTAATCAGAACTTGTTGCTTTCTTTTTTAACCTCTTGAGAATTGCAATGCAAGTGGGACTTGGATCCACATCTCTATTATGAGACTACTATACTACTTTTTGGTTTCAGTAATATTCAGTTAAGATCTGTTATGGCCTGAACTGCCAGCAAACCTTCATCAATTTATTGCAGATATTACTGACAATTCTCCATAATAATCCTGTTTACATGGTTATCTAGTGAGAGGTTGTAGACATTTTGTCAAATAATCTGTTCACATATGCACAGAAGCACTAAAAACTGGAGGTGTTTTTGCAGCGTGGTGTTTATTACAGACAATTTAACCAACATAAACAAAGTAAATGATTGTGGTAGTAGCACTGCACTTTGCAATTTATACAGATCAGATAGAAGGCTTTCTTGCAATCCTGAAAGCCGTTGTAGACAGATACTGCACTCCATTTTTAGCTCAGTACAGACATTCTTACTTAACTGGCATTAACATTAAATTTTATCAGAGTGCAGTCACAACTAACTTTTATGGATCAGGTAAAATAACTTATGTTGTGTTTTTCAGTTTGTGATACAAATTGGACTCCCGGTACGAACTGAACAATGGGAGCGAGGCTGCCTGAAAAACTCTGTATTTTGGTAGGCAGTTCTCCTTTCAAGTAAAACTTAAAGCTCCTGTCAGTATTGTAAGATAGTTGAGTTTTGAATCTCATCAATACTGTCGCTTTGGGTTTCCCAATTTCCCCATTCCCCATTTTCCCCATTTTTTTGATTGTAGGTCGTGTCAGCTGCCATCTGAAAGCATTGGTATTTGACAAATTGGTAATAAGCCTAAAAAATATACTATCTTACCATCTTAATGCAAGATGTAGTAAAATAATAAACCACCATGTTATTGAGATTATTTTGATTGTTGTATGATTCATGATTTGGGGGAATACAGTAATTTGCCTCACAATTTGAATTTTCACTGAGAAAAATCATGATGATGTGACATTGGTTGGAGCCTGTATGAAACAAACTTATTTTCTTACATCTGGAGAACAAAATGTGTGGGCCAGCACTACAGTGCTTCTTTATAATGCCCCTTTGTCACACATTTTACCTTTATCAAAAAATTTCAGCATCTTGCGACTTAGATATTGCCCTTAGGCATATTAGGATTTTCATTACATTTTGATTAATTTTGCATCACTACGCCTCACAGCAGCTACCCTCTGTTCGAATGTGATTTTCAGAAAATGAGGTTGAGTTGCAGTCTCAGCTAAGAATGCTCATAATCAGTCACTTCTCTTTTTGTTTTTATGTGACACCAGAAGATATAAATCAGGTGCAGTAAAAGGCTGTATGATTTGCTGTCAGTCACAAGATTTTGATTTACCTCGGTGGTCATTGTAGTGCTGTTAAAGTCTTTATTTAGCTGGTTGCATTTGGTGCATGTATCCAGCAAGCATACGTACATATTATTAGTTCTTATTGAGTGAAACTGCTCAAAAAAGAACATGTCCTTGAATGTCAATTATTATGCAACATTAACAAGACGACTTTCCTCCCAGTTTTGTTTCATGTGCTTTGTGCTGGGTGCAAAAACTCCAAAGGATTTTGCATAGTTAGGTTCAATGTTAGGAAAAGACAAAGATGCCAAAATATATGTTAAGGTTTATGCTTACTTATCAAAAAAGGTATAAATTACCTTGTATTTGTTTACTAGAACTGGGACTAATGATCGTTGGAGAAAAATCGTGATCACAATACTTAGCACCACAATACATAAAGATAATCATTACTGACATACTTGTTCAGCCCTTGTCTGCATTGTCATCACCATGGGCTTGTTGTCAAATTGTGTAGTCCTGAAGAAATGAATGACGGCCTCAATACCCCAGTCTGCCTCTGAGGGCTCGAAACATGCCATGTATTGGATGGGCCATTGAATTCAGCCAGGAGTCTTGTAGAGGCCGATGGGAGGAAACAGGAGCACATTAAAAGTGCTGATGAATCCAATCAGCCTGTTCGCAGGCATCCAACACAGATATGCCGGTGCACTAAGCAGCGCTACTCAAGGGCTTAATTAGAAGGATGCTTGTGTATTGTTTGTTTTCAGGCATTAGTAAAGTCTGTGTGTCCTGATAATGGAATTGGCTGGGAAATGGAATCGTTTGGCCCTGCCTTCATGCTGCTAGGTCTGATACTGCTTGTCAACACCATTGTTTCCTCACCCTCCTGTGGAGCCCCTATCGATGTCAGCGAAGGAAGACAGCTCTGCAGCAGCCAGCCAACCCCTCAGCCGGAGCACTCAGGTTCGCCTGTCAGCTAACAAGGCCCTCCATGCTGGAGAAAAGTCTTTTGTATCAGAATCTATCTCTAATTAGCAGCTACAGTGCTTCACCTGCAATCCGACACCTCAAATCATCCCGTCATTGCATCTATGAAGACAGTTTTTTTTTCTGCTCTTCCAGTGCATCACATTACATCTACATACCTCTACTTCCTGACCTTTTGCTCCACTGAAATATATTAACAGCCACAGAACACAGCAGGTAGTGTGACCGGTATTTAAAGTTCATTTTGGATGAACAATTGTGATATGTATTTAGCTAGGCGATATGGGTGAAATTTCAATATAGCAAATATGAGATCCAGCCGTCTGTCCCTCTATTCATCCATTCGTCCATTCATCTATTCATCTATCCATTGATCCATTCAATGAAGATAAACTACATACAACAATCACTTGGTGTTCGATTCAATAAAATACTATGTTCCACCATTAACATCTATTTCTAGAAGAAATTCATTTGCATTTTTACAGTTTTTTTCTCTATTATTATAAATTATATTTTACTGCTTCTGTATATTATTTTTATTTTTATTTACTCTTATTTCTGTTGTCTTCTGTATTTATATTTTATTCAGTCTCTCTATAGTGTGTTATTTCTGTTCTAGAAGGAGCTACAGTGAGGTACTAGTTTCCCCTAATTTAAAGCACATTATTCGAGCGTTATAGAGTCTGATGGCACCAGGAAGGAACGATTTCCTGTGCCGTTCCTTTAGGCAGCAGGGTCGAATGAGTCTGTTGCTGGAACTGCTCTTAAGCTTGTCCAGAGTTTTGTGGAGGGGGTGAGAGGCATTGTCCATGATTGCCAGCAGTTTTGCCAGCATCCTGTCCTCCGCCACCTCCTCCAGGGTGACAAGCTCGGAGCCAACAACAGACTCTGCCTTCTTGATGAGTTTATTCAGTCTGTTGGCGTCCTTCGCTTTGATGCCCGCACCCCAGGCCACCACAGTGAAGAAGATGGTGCTCGCAACAACAGACTGATAGAACATCTGGACCATCCGGTTGTAGACATTAAAGGACCTGAGCCTCCTCAGGAAGTAAAGCTGGCTCAGGCCCTTCTTGTAGACTGCCTCTGTGTTTGTCAAAACAAAACAAAACAACAATTAATAAGTCCTGTTGATTTTTTGTTAATTTCAACAACAATAGTCACATCATCACAATATAGTTCCAGGTTGTCAATAAAGCCATCCACTGTATACGCAAGTCACCACAGAAAGGCCTAAAATGATCTTAAATCAATGAGAATATATGTCCTATGCTACACTATCAACTCAACATGGCACGGATGATAAATCAATGTATAACCGATGAATGTTTACATTGATATGAATGTTCATGGGTGTGGTGTGGTGTCTGTTAGACACAGCTAGTTAAACTATCACATTAGCAACACTTGCACACTTGCAATTTCAATGTAAAAGCATCATTTTTTTTTTTTTGTAACTGCATTTTGTGCTTTTTTTACATTGACATTTACCTACATGACTGTGACAGTTCATGGCATAGTAGTTAGAAAGTCAACCAGCCAGACCCCGTCCACTTGATTCAGGAATAAGTGAAGCTATAAGGAATTCTTTGACTTTGGCGAGGCAGGAATTCAATCAGTCGGACTATGGGGCTAGGAAACTGGGCATCCGACACAGTTATGCCTCAGCACTTTTCAATTTGGGCTTGGCCTGCTTCAGCCTGCGGCCTGTAGCGTATCATTAATGAAAGTCACATTAGGCATCCCTGTCATCCTTAGTCATCCTGCTCAACCAGTAGGAGGTTTCATAGCTGTATGGGGCAATAATGTTCACTGCTGTATCCAATACAGCTCTCCTATTCCTCAAATCTACTTCTGTATGCTTGATCTATTAAGGCATAATGGACCCTGGTTGCTGTCCTTTAAGAAAAACCTGAAGAAATACAAAGGAAGCGGGAAATAATCATCAGTCATTCAATTGTGCTTTTCAGATGTTCTCTTGATTGATTTCCTTCAGATTTCTGTTATAAAATGCCCCTTTTCTGGTCTCTCCCTTGACCCAACCCTTTCACTACTATCTTCGTAAAAGATTCATGATGTTTATGCTGCTCTCTTCGTTGCTCATAGCCTTCTTGTCTGGTGTAGTAGAGGTCATGGATTCCTACATTTATGCAAGGAAGATTAGATGGAAGTCTTGGGTTTCCTCACACTGTGACCTTAGCTTTTACCAGAGTGCCCGACGTAGACGAAGCTTGGGCAGGCTTCTCAGACCTTTGCCCTTCAGGGAGCGCTGCATACTGTGGGGGCCAGCTCATGTTGCCAACTTGTGAGGCTATGTGGCTCTGACAAATGGCCCTTCAGTGGACATCTTCGGTAAAAAGTATAGTCGTGCCTCCATGGTGTGAGTTAATGCACTCTCTGGCCTTGCTGTGTTTAGGTGATTGGGCTACACAAGGTCAAATTCCAGAGCAGAAAGCACACACTGCATTTTTGCGATGCTGTGTCTGACATGTGTCTGAACTCCCTTTTCAAATAGCTGCTGCTGACATGTCGAGCAGTAATTTCCAAAAACAGAATTTAAGCTGTTCACACATAGTATCACTGTGGAAGTTCAGCAAAGTGTCAAACTGTCTGATGGCAAATGGTAGACAAATGTCTAAATACCGTGGTCCCTCATCAAAAATAGCCAGTAGTTTCACACTTACAAATGCCGAATTACAGACGTTGACTGCGGCCACTTGTTTGGCAGCCTTGTCACCTATAACTTCACCACCGTCCCCTTCATCTACCAAAATAAAAGTCAAGTAATAAACATGTAATGTGAATGTGACATGACACTTTTGTATGAATGTCAATACGGTACGTAGCCTATGACACGTATGTACGGATGTATCTGTGGTTTGCAGCAACCTTAACTGCTAACATTTTGTCCTGGTGACTGTGCTGCTATGTATACATGCCTATGTAACGCGTGTAATACTTCTTTATCTGCTTTGTCTTGGTGTTTTCTTTAATACCTCTCATGTCACGTCACTTTCTTTTGACACTTTGACAGATAAACACATCGATAACAAGAGTCCTGTTTTTGGATCTCACTTTAGGGGCAACTTGTTTCTCCCCGACTCTTCAATTGACTTTGTTGTCTATATCATGTCACCACTCTTACCCCGTGGCTCCATTCCACACCCGAGCTGTCAAAAAAAATCAGAGTCATTTATCTGCCTGAGAGATAAGATGTGGAAAAAGATGTCTGAGTGTGTATTGTGGTCTGATCTGGATGATAAGGCGGGATGGTAAAACAAGGGAACTCAGAAGGGTTTAAAGTCACACCCTTATTGTGATATTTATTGTTACTTGCTGCACATGGGGGGCCTGCACACGTGCACACGTTCGCACATGGACGTCATCTCTGCTACGTATGTGTACTATGAGTAATTAGATTGAGTCGGGCAGTACACTACTCTGCTCTCTCACAGCTTGAGAGCCTATATAAAACAGGGTGTGGAACATGTGGAAACTGTGATCCTCCATCTGCAGTTGCCTGCATGGCCTCTCTCAGCCCCAGAGGAGTCATGCTGCAGCAGGAGGTTTTGTGCTGTGCAGTGCAGTGAAATGCATCCTACTGCTGCAAACTTTGACCACCAAACATAAACCTCAAATGATAGTTTCATTAGACCCTATGATCTTAAGGAAGACTTGCGGTGTGGATTCGGAAGCTATTGTTGTTTTTCCAACGGAATTGCAGAGATTGATGTCTGAGACGAGCATAAATCATGAAGTTTCTCGAGCTGACTCAGTGTTCCTGGGTGTACCCTCCCTGCTGTTTTCTGATTTATTGTTAGTTTGGCCATTTGCTGAATGTTAGTGAACACTCCAGTGTGCAGCAAATCATTTGGACCCCTGAGAAATGGAGCAGATTATGACAGGAGCAGAGAGTGATGTTCATTAGTTGACGCATCATTCCACACTGTGCATGACATGATGTTCACTTTACATGATCTGCCAACTGGCTTTACTATAGAGCACGGTACCGAGCAGGAATTAGCTTATGACCAAAATAAGTCTGTCCAAGTAGTGTTTGTCCTGTCATGAGTAGCAATAACCAACAAAATGTGCAAACAGCAATCTGTACATCATCTTTTGCTGCTGTAATGTGTGTCTCTTGACGTCACGCCTCCCATTTATCCTCTCATACCCTGTGATTTATGTTTTGCGACTGTTGTGATGTGCTCAGCATCCTGTCATGGCTGAGGAGCATGTTCTCATGTGAGTGGTGCAGGAGGCAGGAAGCTGTGCTCTCAACACCGAGGACTATCACTAACACCAGAGTTGCAAACATCCACTTTGCACTCCATCACTGCAGGGCAGGCACATGAGTGCTTGCACTTCATTAACTTAATTAATTACTGAATGCACACAAGTTCAAGTGCCACAGTTACTTTCTCACATTTGTGCTTTAAGGGCTGTTTCTTCCATTACTGTGTTGTTGGATAGTGCCGGTAAAGTTGTGTAAAAGCGACTGGGGACCCAGCTGGTTTGAGATACTGTTTTAACTGAGTTTCAACTCTCCACAAGTCCCAGTTTTCATGCTGAAGTGTCTCTGAGCAAATTATCAAATTTCTACCAGCACTTCTAAATGGCTGATTTTTGCTGCAGAGGTTGACAGGAAGAAAAGCGAGTTTCCCCTCTTGCAGACCAATGGAGCATTCAAAAAAAAGAAAAAAAAAAAAGAAAACCACATTATCTGACAGGCTGTGTTGCATCGGTATCACAGTGCAGTCCTTTCAAAACAGTGACAGTATAGCTGTCGGCTTTCCTCAGGGGGCCAAGAGCCACTGTTCCGACATGTCCCTGTGTCACCGGTCTAGAGGGGAGCTGGAATGTGTTCATGACTCTACATGCGTCCCTGTTATGCTCCGCTGGGGTGCAGAGTGGAGGCATCACTCTTTTTTTTCACTGCACTGCAGTCCCCTACAACCTGTCTTTCATGAACGAGTTAGATAGAGAGATAGTTGAGCAGGAGATAGAGCATGCGATATGACGCATTGTGAAGTCTTTCTCCACTTTGAATGTGTTCATTGCCATGAAGTCCCAATGTGCTGTCTTTTCATTGAAAATGAGGTCCGCTAAAAGGAGCGCAAGCGCTTCGGTAAAGTGTCTCGCTCTTTTCAGGAAAATACAAATTCACACAATAACCATTCATTGCAAGGTACTGTATTTTTTTGTGGAAAATACTGCAAAACATTGCATTCAATGGTACAAACTTGGCCTTTTGATGTCCTTCCCAAGCATTTGAGGGTAAAGTGTCTTGAGTGTTTTTTCTGCCTGGGCCTCATGGTCACTAACGGTTCTCACCCAAGGCTGAAAACAGAGGAAAAAATAAGGTGTTTGCATGTGTGTATGACAAACCTACCCTCTTCGTACGCAGATAGGAGGAGGGTGATTATAAAAGCTTGATCCAGCACTTAACCATTTGAAAAATTCAGTCTCCTTTACTGAGCGGATAATTGTCTGTTCGTCTTTAGTGGAAATCAAAACAAAGCCCAAGGTTTAATAATGATTTGTGTTCATAATGGCTCCTCATAGTAGTACATCCTGAGCGTTTCCACAAGTCATATTGCAGAAGGCGGCCTCATATGGGGAACTTGCACAAAACTGTGTGCTCATCTCAAAACTATACAGTTTTCATCTGAGCAGAGAGGGAAGACTTTATTGAATTTAAAGAAAAATGATAACATCATGTGGAGACCGTGTGCAGAGAAAATGGACTTTTATCAAGAAGTGTTGTTATTGGAGGACTGCAGTGTTCGCTGACTTGGTTGCAACTTGGTTTGTTTTCTCGTGCTCTTGTCTTAATTCTTCATTTCCAGTCTCCGCAGGGATCTGACAGAGACAACAAAACAAAAAAGAGATTTCAAGCCTGAGAGGAGAAAAGAGTCACTGTGTAGAGCAGAATGGCGTCTTCTGTCTGCCCTTTGGCCCTGACCGTTGAGGTGTATGGTTTCTTTTAAGCCTAGCGAGTATGACAGATGCCCATTAAAATATATAAGCAAACAGCGTTACACTTAACAGCTGTGTTTGCCTGTCTTCTTTTATCTTTCATATCAATCGACAATTTTTTCCTCCGTACCTGCACTACTGATGCACAGCGCCTTCCGTGATGCCTGACAGATGTGCACGTTTGAAGGTGGTATCAGGTTTCTTCGAGGTGGAAAGGGGGTACAGGCCTAGAAATAGCAACAGTAGGCAGCTGGGGTCCACGTCATTCTGAGAGATGCTGCAGCAACCAGGGCCCATCTGGAGGGAACAAGAGCCAAGGACACTGCAGAAGAAGAGGGGAGGAGAGGGGAAGATACAAGGCAAGGCCCTGCTGATTGGCCTTGTCATTGGACGTTTGGAAAAGCAAAGTTAATTCTCTTACATTATTTTGTTCCATTCTTTCTTTCTTTCTTTCTTTCTTTCTTGCTTGCTTGCCTGCTTGCTTGCTTGCTTTCTTTCAGCATTCACACACACAGAGGGAGTCAGACTTAAGCAACCTCTGACAAACAGACAAGAGCCTGCCATGGAAGACTCTACGTCACCTCAAAGCCATGTTCATCTCCTCTCATCTTACCCACCCTCCCTCCTCTTCCCATCTTCTCACTTTTGGCCATTGGGACACATGCATCAATGACAGAAACACAGCCAAACTTAAGTGCTGCATGTCCTGCCTCTAGCTGCACTATGTAGCTATCTATTCTATTTCTGTCTATTCATTTCATTGTCATTTTACACGGCTTATATGTAGGAATATTTGCAGCAAGGTCTGGGTTGTAGGATAGTGTTTCCTACAGGGTGAGAATTTACTTGTGGTGGTGGTGTGTGGGTGGCGTACTCCGTCCGGTGTGTGACAGTGTTGCAATAACAAATCTTGTCTTGTGAATTGAGGTAAGAGTTTCATAATGTTATATAGAGTCCGTACTTACTTGCAGCTTTAAGTACTATAGTTTGCACTTTTGGCTCATGGGGCCTTTAAAATAGGGAAATAATTTGACGAAGAGAAGTCAGTAAATCATTTGTAACATTCCAGTTTTAATTAAAAGCACTGTACATATGTTCTGCACTCTTCTACCACAGCTTACCAGACTGACCACCTCTCTTAGTGATCATGTGTGGCTATTCCTGTATTGTGTAGGTGTTGGTTTAATGGCACAGAGCTCCAAACAGCACTCGGGATTTAGCGTGCTGGACTCAGAGGCCTCAGGCAATCAGAGGCATCCATCATCCCCATAGTTCATAGAGTGATGGAAGGAGAGAAAGAGTTTGAAAGAGCGAGAGGGAGCGAGAGACGTGGAAAGACATACAGAGACAAAGAGAGAGAGAGACAAAGGGAGACAGTGATAGAGCCAGGCGAGCAGACAAAGTGACAGAGCCAGAGAAGTGGGTGTATAAAAAGCATACATAAGAAGAGAACTAAAATGTCAGTGTGAAAGCATTTGTCTGGAGGTGTGATCCACTCAGACACAGCTCTGCTGGCCCAGTGGGTAAACAGCTGTAATCATAGTTCAGCTGCAGACATTAACAGCCTGTCTCTATACTGCTGCTAACAGGTTGAAGTACTGTGCATTACATCCTGGATCCGTGTGATTCAAAATATTTATTTGGCCTTCTTTGTGTTTCAGAGGTTCAGAGGAAGGTTTTTACAGTTTCCTCTTTTTTGAATTCAGGGATAAATAACTGAAACTTAAGTGCTGCAGCACTGTAAGGTGACACTCCTTTTTTCAAGTCCTATTTAGATGGTCTAATTTATGGCTAATAAATATAATGATTTAAATTGTGAATTTTGAATTTCCCTAGAACCACAGGTGACATCTTCAAAAATAATCAAAATGGATTATTACATAAATGCTTTTTCCAGAATTTAAATATTTTATAAGTAACCCCTTTGTAATCACCAACATTTAATGATAATGACTGATATTGATTAGCAACTGTAAATTTCAGATTACAAATACATTTATTGTATAATTTGATGACGTAAAGATGTTACATGTAACAAGTTACTCCCCAACACTGATGATGAGAATGCGGCAACATGGTGTGCTACCAGTTTGCAGCAAAGGCAGTCAAAAACAGGAATACAAGTCATTTTTCCTGCACAGTTGTTACTCTTTTTCCTTTCTCAGAAAACTACATTTTTGGGCCCGATAGGGAGAATGTCTGGATCCAATCAGGTTTTAGACATATTGATATAAAGACCTGCGGCAATAATACAGAATAATGAAAGAATTTTGAATCCGGCCCAAAGTCGGTCCCAGGTTGGTTCTCTGTTACTAGAACTTGAGAGGCTCTGTGAAGACTCAGTTTTCTTGTTTTTTACAAAGTAAAACAGTCCAAAACCAACCTATACCTAATCTGTAATATATTTACAATAGTATGAAGCAGAGAAAGTCAGCTCATTTTTACATCTGCGAGGCAATTATTGAAATGAATGATTCATCTTTCAGCGGACAATGGATAATTAATAACATTTGATGACGAGTTTCTCCTTTTCCAATGGCCACCGCTTTGCAGCACCTTCATCTCCCCCTAAAGTACCCCCGTGTAAATGTTTATGGCCCCTCTGCACTGAGGGGGTGGATGCTGCTGCGTCTTGTTAGTCCAAGCATAGTGGGAGATCGAGGGAAGGTGGTGGGAAAGGGAACATGAGTACATTGGGTATCTGTTTTTTCCTGTTGTAGGTGTTATCGAAGTCACTTCAATAAAGCGACTGTCTGTTAGTTTGATCACCCCCCATGTCTTTCCATTTTTCTTCCCAAAGGATGTCAAGATGCAAATTTGAGGCTCTGCATCCGCTTCACAGCAGCAGCCCCCAGGCTCACGGTCCATCAGAGCATAAACATGTGTCAGGCCAAGGAAAATATTTGGAGAGAAGGATAACAGACACCGAAAGTTGTGAAGTTTACGTGGAGAAGGGTCATATTATTGTTCGTCAAAGATTCTCAGAGGTCAAAGACTCATTTGGGAAGATATCCTTCATTCTGTCCCCTCTGCACCTCCACTTCACATCCCATTTCCTTCTTTACACACCTTGAAAGACTCAGGGTAAACAGATTTCACACAGTCTCTTTGAGCTGTGTTCATAAACAGTGTATTGTGCCACCTAATACCTTGAAATAACTGTGCTTGAGGATGGGTACATTGTGTATCCTGTGTTCGTCTCTCGAGACTAGAGTAGAGGCTCTAAACAAGTAGGGTCACAGCAGCTTGTATGGGGACTCCAGTCAATAGAGATTTCACAGTCACACCAGGGTCAGTGCAGAAAACTTGACAGTATACACCACACTCTAAACTTAGCACAGCTGACCCCAAGTACAACACTGTACTGCGTGTGTGAGTGGCCGTCACCAATCCCGCATATAATATCACCCTCTGACCCAGTTGCCTTGGTTTCCACCTAATCCGTGTCCCTCCAGACTCTCGTCTTAGAGTGCAGGAGTGTTTCCTCAGAGTGTTATTGGTAGAAGTGGAGAGGAAAGGAGGGAGAAAGAAAGAGAGGCAGTGACAGAGCGTGCACTGTTGGCCTTGCCAGCCCTCTATGCCCCGGTTCTGGTGAGCGTGGAGGCACCGGGAGTAACTTCTCGCTTGCTCATTCCTTCCCCTTTTCAACTGAGAGCAGCCTGAAACCTGTCAGACTTCCCACGCGCCAGAATCCACTCATGCCCTGCCACTGTGTTGCCTTGGTTACGCTTGAACTCGGTCCTCCGGTATTGGATAAAGGATGAGGGTGGGTGGACAGAGGTGCCATTTGGGATTGTAGGTGGCACTGCCGTTGACCCGCAGCGGCCGTCGTACCCTCGTCTGCTGCGTTTTGCCAGGAGTGACAGTCACAGCCTGCGTGCTTGGCGGCGGGAAGCTGACTTGTGTGAGGGGATGAGGATTGGCAAATAAGAGCGACTGGTACAGAGGAGGCCATTTCACGCAACACAGCTTCCAGGAAGTCAGTCATCAGGATGCCAAAGGGAAGCTGCATCTCTTTCATAGCCGGCCAAACGGAGCAACCAGGCGTGGAGGGCCCTCTAGAAGACAATATCCCCTAACTAATGCCATCTGGGATGACTTTCCTGGTCCTCGTACTGAAGCCTCTCACCCTTAAACCAGTCATTTCAACCTTCATTTAAAAAATGCTTTGGCAGTTGGATATTTAGTTGCTTGCTCCCATGTTTCAGGGACCTCTTTTTATTTCCATTTGATGGATTTTGAATAAGACTCTTCAGGTTTTATGCCAGCGCACTGGAGGTTATTCTCCATGTGTTTTGTGTGAAATGGCAATATGGAGATGACACAAAGAGGAAAAGGGCCCTTTTGGCAGCACTCCAGTCTCTTTGAAAAAAAGGACTGAGCCAAGATAAGACAGTTAAGGCCAACAGGAAACCAGGACATTTTGATCTGGATCTGTGTTGTGGGAAATCGCCATTTCTGCCCTACCCATGTATTCAACAACAGCTGTGGGGCACGGTGCCTTCAGGATGATCAGATAATCACTAGTCACTGTTATTAAATGCATAGAGGAAGGAGAAAACACACAGACTGTTTGTCAAGATGTTTAGTATTACACCTTGAGGTTAAGGTTACACCAGGAGATAAAATTAAATAAGAAAAGAGTATCTGTTACCTTAGAGCGCTTGAATCATCCTGCAAGAGAAGTCAATATACCAAGTTGAAACCATAAAATGGATAGTATTTCACAGAGAGCCATAAAACAATATTCCTGTTAAACTTTCTGTAATACAAAAGCAATCTGATGTCATGGCAATAGGCCACAGTTTGCCGCCTCCAACGCCGTACCGGAGTGTGTTTTTGTTCTATTGTGTAAGAGATTCCTTGCTGGAAATTCTTCCTGTAAAGCGAAGGATTGCTCAGTATGACCATCTTATTCCTCAAAAGGGAACCTCATGCGGAGGTTTCATCATAGTTATGGGGTCACACAGTGTTCACAGAGAAATGACTGCAGTGAATGAGGGAGTTTTGCGCTTCAGGAATCATAAAATAGGCCAGTTTAAAATTGTTTACTTCCATTTCCAAGGACTTTAAACTAGCATTACTGCCAAACTCAGGCTGGTTTAATTTACTGTATTCTGAAAGAGCAATACATTTGCAGTTCATCTGGCAAGTTATTCATTTATTTATTTATGATAAAAAATGAAATATGCATTAGTTTTCAGAATTAAAAACGTCCAGAAAGAGACAAGAAAACATCCTTAAGCTGGCTGAATTGAATTGAGGTGAATAACTTTGAGTGCTGTACGTTATATTAATGCACCAAGGTGCAGGACTTATAAGAGTTGTGTAATTCACAAAGGTCTCTCCTCCTGACACCCTTAACCATGCAGTGTCATCAGAGAGAAAGAGGAGAGGGAAGAGGGAAATCACTTAACTAGTGAAAAATGGACTCAGGAGAGGTGCTATGCTCTGGTTCATCTCAGCATATTAATGGAGCCACGACCTTCTCTCAGTTTTTCATAGCGGAAGGTGAAGCATTATCCTGCCTCCACTTGCATGTTTAGTAATAAATGTTGCAGATAATGTCCTGTCTTGCTGAAGTAGTTACATTTTTCTTCGCGCATCAAGAAAATAATGTGCATCCTTCTGTTTGTGGCATGTATTATGATCTAAGGTTCACGTGCCGAAAGAGATATCGTTATGTGAAACAGCTGTGGAGCAGGGAAATGCAGCTGTTTCTCAAGGTTTCAGGATACATTCATACAGTCGGACTGGTTGCTCTTTCAGCCTGAATAATTTTCTGAAATGGTTAACTACAAGTGCAGATCATACCTTGTGATCCATGCCAGAACCCTTTTATAAAACAATATAAAGAAGTTTTTTCTACAAAACTCCTTTTTTTGATTCAATAAAAGAAGCTAAATATTTGAAACATTACAAATAGTGAAAACACAAGCAAATTTCCCACATAAAATATATCTGAAGTTGACACTGTCACATCAAAGAATAGGAATAGTGTGAATCTGAGCGAGCATCTAATGCTGAGAAATGCTTAAGCTCAAAGCTTAGATTGTAAAGATGAAAATGGCAATGAAAATAAGACAAGGAAAGCATCAGATGTCCAACTCAAAATGAGGAATTTAAATGTTTAGTTGGAAAAAAATCTATTCATTTTATGTTACATTTGCATATCGAGTCTGTTGGAGGTAAATCTCTGCAATCTTTGTAATTTTGAGTGACTTAAGTGAGAGATTTTTCATATCAGCTGTAGCTGACATGTAAAATGAGAGAAAGAGGCTTCAGCTCTTGATATCCACCCCTACATTATTGTACGATACAATCAATGCACTTGGCTGGCATTTATTTGTTCAAAAAATCTGTGAATGCAGCCTTTATAACTCAGGAACTTCCCTGAGAATCTTCATGTGTAGTATTCAAAGAAATCCAATGATAGTTGTCTGTACATGATTACAAACAATAACTGCTAATAGCCAATTCACCCAGTCTGCCAAAATGAAAACAGCTATTTCAGCAAAGAATACAGGGCTCAGGTCGCACCCCACCATTAACTGCCCCTAATTTGTGGGAACTGTTTTCAAAACTAGCTTTTAACTCATGATTATATGAGCATGATTATCCCCAAATCAAAGTAAGACAAAGGAAAAATGTGGGAGTGACAATATCCAATATTATTAAACTTTTTCATGTTGCACCATCAATATTGTTTGGACAGTATTAAGGTTCAGAGTGTCCCATCGCAAGGGGGCCACAAGACACTGTTGAAACAGTGTCACAGTTTAAACAGCTCTCCTTTACATGAATTTACAAACCTTAGCCTTTATCCTAACCTAAACCTAAACCTAGACTTATGAAGTCTAAATCCAAGTCTTGACCCTCAAACTGCCAAAATGTCCTGTCTGCTAAAGTCTAGACATTACATTGGTCCTCACAAAGGCAGACATACAAGAACACACACACATAAAGGATATGATTTGCCGTTGTTAAAAATAAGTGAATACAGTATTTTCCTTCCTCATCACCCCTCTTAGATTTTGAGCAAATCAACCGCAGCACAAACAGATACATACACACATGCACGCACTCACAATCACACGTAGACATCAGCCAGTATACACACATCTGTTTGCCTGCATGTTAAACATTCCCCCCTAGGAGGAGGAAAAGCCTTGTGTAACCAGATCCGATTGGCCCTTATATAAAATGGAGAAATATGGGCAGAGTGTAGCTCTCTGACGAGCCGCTGAAAGTCTGTGACATGAATCTGAGTCTGGGGACCAATCATGCATTCCAGTCGAGGAATGTCAAGACCCTCGGATCTCAGCCTCATGTTGAAACAAAGCCCTGCCCCTGTGATATAAAGGGGCGAGTATCTTGTCACTCATGCAGCACAGCAACCCATCAATGACTCTGTTATCGCGCCTAACTTATATGCATGTAACGTATCTAAGATTAATCTCTCCCCTGAGATCAGGTCTTTAACAAAACACCTCTGCGTAGATGCATTTGTTCTTAAAGTCTCCTTTTTGGCTGCATAATGCTCTTTATAAGGCCGATGGAGTTTGTTGCATGGCTTGGGGCAGCAGTTAAACTCTATGAACTGGTGAATACTTGCGTTAAAGTAGCAGCTTTGGCCATGCAGCTTAATGTACCATACTTGGGGCTGTTCCTTCCCTTCAGGCTTTTACAGTGGCTGTATAATAGAGCGAGAACGTCTCTATAGCACTCAATAACTTGCATCAGTGGGGCATAGCTCTAAATGGTGATGTGTTGTCAGTACAATATATCCTGCCCACACTCGGTTCTCAAATTTTGACCCTATGACTAAATCCGTCATTTAAAGCCGGAGAGAAAATAACAACTCTGTATGTTTGATGTGTCTGACAAAAGCAGGAACCCCCCCACAAACTTGCTTGATTTATTTTTCTTGCAACTTTCCATTTTTGCATCCATCTCCTCAAAACCTGGTGATTCAAAATCAGTACTTAATATATTTGTCTTTTTTTTTCTCCCAGGATGCACGGTTTCAAAACCTCAGTGGGCCTCTTTCATGCTCCTCTATGGACTCCATGGTTTAGTGTATAAATGAGTTTATCCTGCTTTGGGGGAAACGGCTGCCTCCTGTTTTATATTAACATGAACCCTAAACCTGTCGTTATATATCCCATGTATTGGGCTGAACTTCGGCTTACGTTTTCCCCCTCCGGTTCTTTCGTGATGAAGAATATGAGACTGGCGAGCTTTCTAAGCACAGCTGTGAGTCTATATTGCTGCCAGCGCTCTCCCTCAGTATCCCCTGTGTGGGATGGCCTCTGACCTCAGTGAAAATCCAACAGGGGCTAAAGGGGTCTGTTAATGCACACTAGTGATGTACAGATGTGCTTCATTCAAGCTGGTTTGTCTTTGCTCTGCACACCATTCGCGAATGTAAATTAAATCGTAGCCAAATGGTCTTTAGATTGCATCATATTTCATATGATTTCATCAAGGGAGGAAATCTAAATCAGAGAGATCAGAGCAGAATTAATGATCTAATAAAACCTCTTAATTAGTTGAAATAATTCTTTTTATATTTCTTTAAGATCTCTGTTGAATACACTGAGAGTAGTGATTATATTAAAATCATCACAAATGATGATTTTCATTACTCAGTAATTGTTTTGTGAGTATAATGTGTCAAAGACAAGTCACCAAATGACCATGGCAAGTGGCTCCGTTAAAACAATCTAAGTGGCATTGCTGACCAAAGTTTGCAAATACTATAGTATTTGCTCTAGGTCTTGTTAAAATGCCACGGAAATGCTCTTATTTTTCCTTCTGTGCTCCAGTGGCCATGACAGCCAGGTAACCCATCTCAGAGTGGCATAAGCCAGCCTGTCAGCAGATTCAGTCCTGTGTTTCCTGGACCCTGTTGTATACCCAATACATAATGCCACACTGGGAATCCCACTGCCAGGCTGTAATCCGAGCATCTTATCAAACCAATCAGCGCTTTTCCAGCAAGAACACATCTCGACCGTGACAGAGGGGGGTTTCACAACATCTGGTGCTGCTCGGAGAGAGAGGAGGGGAGGGAGAAAATGAGTTGGGGCCGAAAAGAAAAGTGTGAGAACAATCTCGATGCTCTGGTATGGAGATTTTTAGATCAACAGCACGTTCCACTTTCTCTTCTGATACAGGTCAGTGAGCGGGCAGTCAGTTGTCAGTACTTGCCCGCTGCAGACTGGAAGCTGCTCGCAGTTATGCTATTGATGTTCTTGACGGTTACATTTGTCACTGCGCTCCCACACAGTTTCTCTCTTCTTCTCTGCCTCTCACCCATACTAACCTCTTTGCTTTCCCTTTCCCCCAATCTCCTGTTTCCTCTATCTATTTCCCTTCCCTTCCCTTTTGTTCCCATCCTTATTTCCCAGCAGCCCAGTGCAGCGGTGAGAGGTTACCACAGCAGTAAGGCAGCAGCCATGAGTCCAAGCCTTGGCTCCAATTGGACCTCTGGTAGCAGTGGCGGTCAGGGGTCCAGGAGCTACCCCTCCGTCCCCCGTGCAAGTCTACAGCATTACCTGTCCCAACAACATCATCACCCTCAATCCACGCACACGAGCTATGCCTACTGCCCGGCACATACAGCTGTGAGTACAGCAGATTTCTTATTACTCCACGTCACTCTGTCTCCTCTAACTTGTTTGTCGCTCTCATGTCTTCGAGTACTTCTCTGCTCTCTTTGTCTTGCTTCTTGTTTCCGATCTCTCTCTCTCTCTCTCCGGTGTCCATTAGTGGCTGCACCTATCAGAGAGGCTCTTATGCAAACAGGACATTCTCCTTCTCCCTCTCCCTCTCCTCCCGCCCCTCCTTTCTCCATCTCTTCCCTTTAATCTTTCCCCTCTTTCCCACACTCATTCCTCCCAAGCCCTCATTGTGTGTATCACTTCCTCCCACCATTCCTTCCACCCACCTTCCACCGCTTTATCTCTTCCTTTCACCCTCACTCTCCCTCTCTGCAACTTAATTTGTTTTTCTTTCATCCATCTTCTGCATCGACAGTGCAATGAGAGACTAATTGAGGTAGAGACACTTTTGGACGGCTTCCCTTGTCATTATCCTTGGAATTAATTGCTGTTCTGCAGTCCGTTTGATTTGACTTTATTGGTGCGATCTGGTTTTCTAATGTAACGTTCGGGGTGTGACTGGAACTCAGGCGTGAGCCAAATTGAGGAATTTTATTATCGTCATGTTGCTGTCACAGTCAAAGAGCTGGAAACAAAGATTTGGCAGGTTTTTATTTCTCGGCATTCCTTCCTCTAATAAATGTATTTACAAGGCTTCACACCAAACCTTTCTCTCATTTTCCATTACAACACTCTGATATTCTCTCATCTTACATGCGCACCACTTAAATTCCCAGCTGCTTATTTGCCAGCATGTTGAGACTCCCCTGAAGTGCTTGCATGCAACGAGTGAAGAAATTGGATTGGATTTAGATACGATAATCATCTCTGTAGGTCGGCTCCTGGTTGCACAGCGCGTTGCTTTTATGTTATTCCTGAGATATCAGAGTACACATTAATTCAGGACTAGCTTCTTTTTTTGCAAGAAGGAAGGAAATTATGTTTTAGTGCTCAAGCTGATGTGTGTTGTCACCATCACCAACAAACACCACCATTACAACTATCATCGCTTCTGCTGCCACCACCTAAGCCAAGAGGAGCAAACAGGAAGCGCAAACAGAGAACGTTCCACCAGACATATATAAACGCTGTGGCTGAAGTTGTGGTGGGGCTCTAACACATGTTTTTGGGAACATCATGGTCCTTTCCGCCTCCGGGGATCACATTCACGTATACACGCTCAGGAGTCTCCAAATTCTTTTCAGGCTGTTGACCTAACTGGGCTGGTTTGTCCAAAAGCTGAACAAGCAAGAACCCACTTTTGTTCCTCTCTGACTAAGCATGATGTTTGGTTTTCTGAGTGCCAAAAAAATCCATCCGGAGACTCAAAAAGACTCCACAGTCATCTCACCAGACATACAGTAGTTGTCACTGCTGCGCCTGTCGTTCTTGTCACATTTCAGAAAGTCGCACCTCCACCTGAGAACCCACCTGTAGGCTCAAAGTCTACATTTCTCTTGCGGGGGAGTCATTATCGTCACTCCTCACTTCCTGCTGTGCTGAGCCTGTCGCTTCCTGGTGGGGACTGACAAGCCTCGACTATAAAGATCAACCTGGCACAGATTCCACATTCAAATACACTAGTATAAAGTTTATATTCATCAAGTTATTGGAAAACTTTTTTGTATTGGTTCTGAAACTTATCATCACTTATCATATTGACCAGCTAAATGGTTAGATGGAGGACGATTAATACCCCGTTCTAATTGTGGTGGTGACAACGTTGTCATCTTAACGCTACACTTGAAAAAATACCACTTTAAAAATAATTAAAGAAGGAAGGAATACAAGTTGTTTTTTCTTATATGAGTAAGAAAATCTACCATCGGAACAAGTGAAATTTGGCCTAAGCTTTCTTGAAATAAGATTTAATTTCTAAAAAGCACAATTAATCTAAATATAATCGAAATTGCAATATGGTTAAGTGTGAAATCCAAGATAGATATTGCACCAGAACTGCCCTGGCTGACTGTTTGTTTTGAACAGAACTCAGCAACTGTCAAATCATCGTTTTAATGATTATCATTCTGACTATTTGTGAATCCTGTCACAATCACAGTATTAGCCCCAATCTCACTAAAATGTTACTGTCAAGTGTCTGTTTTATATTAAGTGTAATGAGATGGTTTGATTATAAATTAGACAAATATACCAGTACGATTCTGACATATTGCAGTGTATGCTTAATTATGATGGACACTAATATGAAGTTGGACAGATTTATAAAGTAATTGAAATAAAAACTAACAATTAATGGCTTCTCCTCTGGGAAGCCTGTGATCTAACCATGTAGTAGAAAAAAAGTGTTTAAATCTACTCACAGTTGGATGATCTGTCTTTGTATTGCATCACTGTTTATAACATCTTTTCTAGTCTGAGACATTCCAGGAAATACACTTAGGGTGTATCACAAAGCCATCAGACAAGAGATTTATAGTCTGAAATTTCCCTGAATAGATTTGAAACAGACAACACACTCCGGAAACAATGTGCAAATTCACAACAGACACACTTTGTCTTTTTTCATCCTATTTTATTCTTGATCTCCACGTTGTTGTCCCGTGTGTGTGCTTGTGTGTTTGTTTTTTGTGGGATGTTCATAGGCAACACTTCCCACACATTGCCAGCTTAACAAGTCTTGGTTAGAGATCGCTACGGGATCATCAAATGCTTGCCCTCGTGTTGACCCGCTATCGTCAAACCATACTGACTCTGCTGGCTTTAACTGGCCTGTTTTCATGGGACAGCGGGGACAGTTGTTTTCTTTTCAGCAGTTTTCATTTCATCCCCGCAGAAAGCAATTTCTCCCCCACCATCATGCCTTCGTCCTGGGCTGTTACGAGTCAACACTTTGGCCTCCAGAAGGATTCAGAGTGCCTAGAGATGGCTAATCCCGACACTTACAGTAAACAAAGGCATGGTTCCAGCCTTTGAGTCAGCCGTGTGCATTTTTACAGTTTCTCATACACAACGCATACTGTATATGGAACGATTCACAAACAGCAGCCGCCCTTCTCCTCTCTTTGCAGTCTCTTTTCCCCATTTATGCCATTGTTTTTATTGCCTCCCTAAACGCTATTATAATTCCAAGCATATTAGATGCAAAGAATGCCCAACAGAATGGGAAGAAAAACAGAACCGATAGCTCAGCATGTGTCTGTCCTCTCGGCTGAGAGAGGTGAGTAAATAAAGGGAGAAAGAAAAGCAAGCGAGGATCCAGCAGAGATCAAGAAGCTTTGCCTCCAGTGGGTTTGTAATTACAATGGAAGCGGATACATTTCCACTCTTAATATGGTGGGATGAAGATCCCTCGGGGGGGAGATGGTATGACAAAACAGCAGCGTAGAAAGTCATGTAGAAGTCAGGAGATGTGACTAGAAAGACGGTCAATGACAAAGATCATGTTATTTCCTCTGAATATGCAATCCTAACTCCTACAAATTAGTTTTTGCAAAAAACATTTTTGTGGGAAAAAAAAAAATGTAGAGACAAAGGGTACTGAAGCAGCTGCCTCACTAGGTTACCAGTGAGGCAGCTGGCTGCCAGGCTTTCTAGGATGTTAGTGAAATGTCTTAACAACTATATGATTAATCGCCATTGAGTTAGGTACAGTTATCTTAATGACTTTGAGTTGTGATGATATTCCCATCGGACTCACCTGTACTTTGTTTCTAATGCTAATCAGGGAATGTTAGCAAGCTAAGACAGTTAATTACGATAGTGAGTATGGTATAATTTACCTTTCAAACCTGTTAACATAGCCATGCCTCACAGAATGTATTCATTTTCATCTGATTGTTAACAGGACTTTTTAACCAAAATGTACGTGGTCACTGTATTCAACAATCTGTCATTGGGCTTTGGCAGTGATGTAACCCTTGTGTCTTATCTCACATCAAATGTCGCTTCTCTCTGTGTGCCATAATCAAACCACTAAACAGGTTAGATACGAACCGTGGTGAGTGCTCCGGCCTTCAGCTACTTTAGTGTAATAAAAGCTGACAAGCTAATGATTACACATGGTGTTATTGGATTCCTTACTTAAAGCCACATGGGCTGCAAAGACTCTTATAGCCTCAGCCTCACGTTATAGATTTTTCTCGTCTATGGAGAATTGATCACAAGTACAATGGAAAAGAAAAGGAAACATTCTATGTAAGTACTCTGCTCTAATTGGTGTGACAAAGCCCGTTTATGGGTGATGGCAATAATGGTGGACATACAATGTCAGGTAAAGTGTAGACACTGTAAATTGAGTTTCCACTCGCTGGTGGAGTGTTGCTCTTGGGATATTTGATATGCGGCTTCTAGCAAATGTTTTTTTTCTCTCTCTTTCTTTTTCTCTCTCTTAGCTATTTTTTTTATTCTCTCTAAGCAAATTGTTGGTGTGCCAGTCAATATATTTCTAACTTCTAACCATACAAACACATACAGTATACACATATTCTCCCCATAAACTTCTTTCAATTAAAATATGACGGTTTGCTTTCCCTCCCTTGATCTACCTGTGTTCAAAACTTGCAGAACACCTGGTCCCAACATTGACTACTATTGCTACAGAGCTGTCAGACATGTTATTGTGTGAGTAACCTGCAGCAGCTCAGACAAATGAAACTGGACAATGATGGCGGTGATGGTCGGCTGGAAGTTTGGCTTCTGTATTCAGTCTTTGAAAGAAGAAAACGGATGGGGGTAACAGTTTCTGCCTACCTCAACACCTACAGTTTCGATGTTCTTTAGCATCTTAGTTTTGTGACTCCTGTGTGTGCGACTGCACGAAGCAATGAGACATTGTGGTAAAAAAGCATGTGTTCTTATTCAACTGTCTTTTTTTATATAAACTCACATTTTTTTCGTGACCCCTGAGCTGTTTCATTTCTGATGGTATGCGTCTTTCAACAAGCTATCTCCAAAGTGCTTAATATCCAGATGTTTCCCACATTGCGCCGATCATCTTGGTCTCCTCAGTCCAGATATTACTCATGTTTGTGATAGTGTTTCATTATTTTGCATGTCAGGCGTGCTTGGGAATCATGGTCTTGCATTTGCCCTGGCTTAATAGCCGTGTTGGACTATTTAACTGTTTACAACTGGGAGGAATTGCATGACCAGCGTGGTCTAGTTCAGGTAATTGCATCCATGTAGTGTGCTTATAACCAAGTTAATCAGAGCTCATGCAGATGTGGGTGTGTAATTGCTTGAGAAAGCAAGAGCTTAAGTCCTTTGGTCCATTGGTCTTGTTGTGACAAGATATATGCGGAAAGTCTGGGGAGGAATTCTGAACTCAAGGGCCAGCCCGCATTGCGTCTATGTATTGCTGCAGAGTTCATCTCTCTTCATAACATACAGATAGAGACACACACACCTACACACGTGCTGCAGAGGACAAAACTAGCTTTTCCCTTCTGGAGGATAACAAATACTCCACTGCTGGGGAAGTGGTGCAAGAGCTGTTGGCTGGCTGACCGTTTCTATATGCTCTCCTTCCGCATGGGGATTTCACATCTTATCAGGCATAGATAACCACATTTTTCCAGTAATGAAAACATTTGAGTGGGTTATCACTCCTTTATCTGAGGACATGGACATCCCCATGAACCCTTCAGTTTAAACCAGAGGTGTTGTCCGAGCAAACTCCAGTCGTTACCTTATTAGACTTGCAGAGCACACTCTGGCCAATCAGTCAGTCAATACAAACCTCCTAGTAGGGATTCCCGGCACATCTCCAGACCCACAAGGTCTCTGAAACCTCAAAGTAGAGACACAAAGGGACACTCTGAGATCGTGAGAAAATAGGTGATAATCAGAGAGAGAGGAATAGACAAACGGACAATGTATTATAATCAAATCCCTGATTGTGAAGTGCCGCTCTGCTCTGTTTTACAAGAAACTAAAACTAGGATTTAACTACAATAACTTGTTTGTTTATATCTGACAAGAATAAGTAAATTAAAGATATCATGAAAAAATCATCCTCGCATAATCATCAGATGTACGTGTGACATAACTCCATCCCACCAACTCACCTTTTCATCTGTCTCTTTTTGTGAGGCCCAGGCCTTGGCACAACCCTTGGTGTTGTGATTAGCTTAATTAGCCATAACTCACAAACACCCATTTATACAGGCTGACAGATGACACAGTCATTTAGCTGAATGAATGGCCTGGCTGCTGGCAGCGGGTGAGGCCGCATCCGCTGGCTGATGGCCTGCACAGGGCAGTTGAGTTGAGGCTGGTTATCTGTAGATCGCACAGCAAAGTAAAATAGTCGCACCACCGAGAGTGAATACCCAAGCAAGGTGTTGGTGATAATATTCGATGGATGAGAAGATTAGATGAAATATAAATTCCTGATTGCAGAGGCAGCAGATGAAGATGTGTACCTTACATGTGTGGCGCTGAAGGGGGGAGGCCGCGTGGCGACTTTATGATGAAGTACATTAGCTTATATTTTAAAATCTGAGTCTTTTTCATCAGCCCTTGAATGAAGAGCATTGCTCATTCCCCAAATACTGCAATGATTCATCTTTGCCATGAGCTAGAATGGGCTTTGTCTCAGTAATTAATTTAGCTCTCGGGACAGCAGTTGGAATGAGTCGTGTCTTCAAGGCCTAATTAAAAGAAGATTGTCAAACATATTCTAGGTCACACAGCTCAGAATCTCCAACCATTTAAAAAGGGATTTTTAGGCACTGCCACCTCGTCCTTCGTGGGCCATTTTGCTGGCTGATAGATACAGCGTGGGTTACAGATTGAAAAACAAATGGTTTTATTTGTTTTGTTGATTTCTTCAGGCACCACTTGAAAATTGAGACACTAGACATTTTGTTTATTATTGGCTGCCGAGTCAGTAACTCAATCCACTTATGGCCTTGCATGTCCTTGTGTCTGTCTGAGGATTGTTTATTTGAAATCGCTAAGACATTTCATGATACCGGTTTGTGGAAAATATTCGCACAATTAACCTCCTACACCTGAATGAGAGTGTAACAGGGCCTGAAAACCTTGGGTGTAGGATCGCTTTCTCTAAAATAACAGACAAATTGTGGTTGGAAACATAGATATTTGCACGACATTCATCATAACATCATAACAACATCAGCCACAGTACTCATTTTATTGAACCAGTCAGACCGACAGACTGACAGGCAGGAAGTGTCTATCTTATCTGTTCTCATAATGAGAATCAATGACTTTAGTTACAGGCACAGAATGCCTCTAACAGTACACACACTCACACACACACACAGGTTCTGAACAATTAAGCGTGAGCTGTCGGGCTTAGTGCCTGGGTCCATTGTAAGCGCTCTAAACCTGTTAGACTGTGACAGACCATTAAAAGGCTGCCAAGGCTTCCTTAATTTGCTTCAACAGTGCACACTGAGGCAGAGTGACTGAGTGCCGTGAGTGTGTCTCTGTGTACGAATGTGCATTTACTTCTTATGACACTCCTTAGCTCAACAACCCCCACCCCCCCTCCTGCGACCATCGCCTCCACAGCAACACTTACACACACACACACACACACACACACACAGTTTTACAGTATTAACACCATCAAAATCGCTGCAATATATCTGCCTGCACATTTAGTCTGGAATTATCTTTTAATGGCTAGGGTCTGTGTATTTAGCAAAATGCATCAAACCATTAAAACTCCTGACAACACTAATGTGTTTTTCTGAGTCAGTGTATTCTGTAAATTGTTAGAAACACAATGTAAATAACAGTAATTATCTTTGCATTGAAAAACACTGCTACTCTAAATTGAATTTAGCAGTTTATATATTGTTGATATATACATTTCTGTAATGCCGTGTTATTAAACACAGAACCCCTCACGTTTGTCATCATAGATGATCTCCATACTTTATTAAGAAATGTTGATATTGTTTATTTCGGCTACACCTGTCCTCGTTGTCAGTCTAAAAACTGTCAGTGAAGGTGGAAATTACGTGTTTTCACACTGTTTGTATTTTCACGCGTTTTAAATCAACAGCATAAGCCCAGTAGATCACAGTTTTCTAACTAGTGTATTTTTCCAGCCATTGCAGATTCACATAAATGAGTAATTTCCACAGAAGTTAGTTCACCATCTATCTACAAAAGTTACATATTTTAACTGAAGCAGTTCAATATGAGCATCTACAAATTTAAGAGTCGAGTCCAGGTTGGGAAAAAACGGAATTCCCCCGGAAATACTTGTTCATCTGACTGGATTCAAACCAAACTAACATAGTCATGATGACAAAGCACTTTGGTTACAACTGCACCAATCCAGCTCGTAGGGAAACCTTGTGTATTTTCACACTTCTGAATGAATGCTTTTTGGGCGGATGTTTCACCTAGCAGGCATTTCCTTTCGTGACCAGAGCTTGGCATTCTCCACCATTAGAAATCAGAGGCCCTGGGCCACAAGATCCTGAGCGCCAGACCACAGGAATATCCAGAATCTGACAGAGCTTCCAGGCCTCCGCATGTTTCATTTCCTATTTCACAAGAGCGGGCGGTCCATGCAAATTCCTGGCTGCGGTATGCCACCATTCTTCATTTAGCCGTGGTTCGTGGTTGATATTAGATGTTGGACACAATGGGAGATGTTAGAGGGTGGATTAGGAAGGGTGCTGGCAGATCTTACAGGGATTTAAATGGATGTCTTCTCTTGTTCAGATCATGTGGACTGTCATATTTACATGTCATTGCAGGCTTAGTGCTGTTTCTTGGCCGTGTTAAATAGCAAATTCGGAACGTCTCATCTGTGAAATCGCTGCTCAGCAAATCAGTTTGCACCTGTTACTTTCTGTTCAGGTGATTAGTCAATGACAGGGCAAGACAGGTGAACATAAATCACACATCCTGAGCTGTAAATGTGACCTTAATTCATAGTGTTTCACTCTGATCATGCCCTGGTTTTCAGCTACACATGCAGACCCACATACTCAAACACATTGACATCCATGCACAGATGGGTTCTCATATATGGCTGCCTGGGGCTGCAGTATTGGCTTTAAAAACACCCATAACATCTGTAAAGCATTATGGCTGATTATACTGGTCCTTCAGTGCAATCATGCAATATGGGCATGAGCGAAGGTTGAACATGAACCGTACAGGAAAGAAAGTGATGATGAGGCCACCGCTATTCTGATGAAGGCGTGAGGCCCATTGCTACACAGAAACACACCTTACACATTAATATTTCAAAATCAGAGTTTATTATTTATATACCAGTGAGGACCTTAGATACATTCTTTAACCCTTAACTGTAGCCCTTAAAAATCCTTCCATAAAAAGTTGAACACAACTACTTTGTGTGGCTCTGTGTGGTTATTTTATACATATTTATAAACTTTATATATTCTGTGATAGTTACACAGAATCAAATGCTTATTCCCAGGCTTACTAAGATGCAGCACTTGCAGTAAGTACAACTCTTAGAACTGATGTTCCCCATATTAGTAATTTATATTTGATCAGTGTGCAATGCACTCAAGTGTAAGTAGTTGTAGCCATTACATTTTCTTAGTATGACAATACTGTCTACCTACCTAGTGGGGGATTGTAATAAAAAGAGTGCCACAAAGTTGAAATTCATCTTTGTGACTAATCAGAAATCAACTTACAGTCCTGAGCCTTATATACGTTATTATATTACTTCTAGAAAAGTACATTTAAACATGCGACAGGTTCCAAGCAGCTGTACATCGGCCTTTATCCCAAGTGAACAAGATCCTATGACAAGGTAAGACAATCCAGAAATATCATTAATTTGTACAGGTTTTATATAAATAGTGAAGGACTTCTGCTTCAAAGGCAGATAAATACTAAATGATATAAAGACAAGTTAAGGTAAAATGAGCAGTGCAGGAAATACCAGGCAGTAGGATGACCTGGACAATTCAATACAACCTAGTGCAATACAACAGCCTTGAGGTAACTCATATTTTTATCGAGTGTGTCAGAGATGTGTTGCCTCAACACTTTTATCCTTTTAGAGGATGTAGTGGTGCCTTTGTTGGATTATATCATACTGAAAGCTGTTTCTAATATTTTGTCCAACTTTCCTTTTATCTGTCGCAAGTGCATGTTGAGAATGGTTACAAGCTGTTCTGGCTCTTTTTGTTATACAAGAGGTTCAGCCTCTAAGCGGTGTTCAGGTACAATCTGAAAAGAGAGGAAGTGATGCAACAGGGAAACTAGTTGATCCATGACAGTGGTATACTGCAGTCTTTGGTCCCTTCTTCTTGCACCAGTTGTCCTGTATTCTGTCCACTGTAATGACATCAATTACGTCATACTGTGCCACATCTCCTGATCCCAATTTTTATCAGGTTAGTGTGACTATAAAACTGTTAGTCTTGTCTCTAAAACAATAGACTACTTTTTGTCTGTGTGTATAAGTTAAAATAACAGGCAGAATTTGGAATTGAAAAAGGAAGTCTGGCTGAATCCATGATTCTGTTACTGTGTCAGGTTTTGCCATTGAGCGAAGCTGCGGGGGTATTTTTGATTTATTTAACAGCATTGTCGCTTTTGAAAGTTCCACTGTGTTGTTTTGGCAGCAGAAACGCAGCGCTTGAACAAGTCTTGTTGGGGGGAAAGAGCTTGATGGTTCACTTTTTCTTCTGTCAAGCCTCATACAGAGACACATAAAGTAAAGGCACATATGTTATTGCCAACTTTGTTACTGCTATAAAACGCTGCAGTTTAATAGGACCAGGACCACAAAGTCTTTGGCCCACCCCACAATACTGACAAGTCTGAAAACGTGTCAGCTGTTTCTTCACCTGCTCTCATAGTGTTATTTACTTCTATCACTCCTCTCTTTAATTGTATCACACTCTGTGTCCTCCCTCTAACAGTGAAAAATTGTCTGTTGTGCGAAAGATAAAACCTGTGTATTACACTCTCCCTCCATTCGTTCTCTCCCAGCAGTCAGCCTTGGTTGTGTGAAACGTGGAACCTTTGTTGGAACCGGCTTTGCTCCATTTAGTTGGTGCACTTTGATGACTTCAGTACTACTAATTATGGAGGCGCCGCCAAGGAGGCAATCTCCAAGTGCATCACCCTGAAAGTCTTACACACTGATATCTAAATGTTACCCAGTGGAGTTGCACCATAATGTGAATGTTCTAAATCATCAACTATATGCTTTCTAGTACCTCAGTGCCATCTGGCAGTATTACACTATACAAACCCCATGATAGCGTTCCAAAGAATGTACTGCATGTAGGAGATATGCTTCCCATTTTCAGTCACACTTGCAGCATGCCAAGTATGCTTGAAGGTAGTTAGCTTACACACACTTCCCATTAATTGTGCAAGAGTCCTTAATATTGCATTTGTTCCACCATTTAAAGTTAAATATACAAATGACCTAATTTCCCTTCTGGCAGTCTGGACAGTCATTGTTTCATCAATGATATATTAAGGCATGAGGAGAGAGAGAAGAGGTGTTTTAGTATGACTTGCTTGTTAAGTGGAGTCAGCTGGGACAGCTGCTACTTGACTGTTGCTCATTGAAGTTAACCAGGCATCCTGCCCTTTGTCCAAGTTTGGCTTTTCCAAAACACCACTTCAAAAAACAATGGTTTTGGTCATTAAAGAGCATTACTCAAACATATAATAACAAATGTAAAGTACGTAGCTGTCCACTAAGGGCCTGCGGAAACACAACACAATACACAATTTTCTTTACCTTCACAACATATTATTGCCTTATAAGATGAAGATAAGATAGACATGCCCTCTTTATGCATCCAGTCTGGCCATTTTACCAATGTAAGTCCATGACAAACTCTTCTTTGACCTCTGTTTGTATTCTTCTTCAACTCCTTTTCCTCGTTTCGTTCTCCTCCTTCATTGAGCAGCACATTTTTCATCAGTGAACTGAATATGGCTGTTTGCAACTAATGGGCATGACAAGAGCTTTGTTAATGCCTGTTAGAGTTAACGCTGCTCATAGAGTAGAAGAGGGTAATGTTTCATATTGAGTAATCAAAGCACAAAAGATTTAACTACCTGCCATGTTTTTGGCACCAAAAAGCTGATATTTTTGATGAGAAGTTGGGCCTTCTCAAGCAGCGTTTGTGGCAACCAAAATAGGTATTGTAAGCCAAAACATGTTTTCTTAACCCTAACTAAGTGGCTTTTCTGCCTAACTAGAGCATAAGATCACCACTGTGACAAGAAAAAAAGTGACAGTTGATCCTGAAGAAATATAAAGTTGCAACATGAACGTAAAGGCTTAACTTATCTGTGGTTTTGCAGAAACGTATGTTGTCGACATTTATTCTGGTTATTGGGTTGTAAATGTAATAACTTTAACTGAAATGCTTTTAGTTAGCCAAACGGATACATTGCTCTAATGCATTACAGTTATGACAAGTTACCCGAATCAGTATTGAGGGTTGAGGATGGATAAGAGGTTATATTGAAAGAGAAAAACTTGGAGAAACTCATTTAAAAATAAAAAAAATAAGTGAACTAATGTATTTTTTGGGATTGTGAGCAATGAACGTGAACTCACTTACATCTGTGTGAACCGAACTTTGAACTATGGTGAACATGCACAACACTGCCAGTGGGTGACAATTCATGTGTGCACCGGGCTTTCAGCTTCACCTCTTCACCTCTTAAACCAAAAACCTCAAGAACGATCAGAATGGAATTAATGAGTAAAGGTAATTCTCACCACTTGTCTTCCTATGCCTCTGTGTGTTTTCCGTTATGTTCAAACAAATGCATGAGCAAAATGTCTTGTCTATTATTTCCGTGTTATTTTGTCCTGAAGCTTGTCTCTTCAGCTCTGTTTTCTTTGTCTCCTGGGCTTCATGCTTTGCATGCAGAGGATGAGACACCGGGGGAGGTTAAGAGAGGAGCTGGAATGGAGTTCTGCTCCATTTACCACCCTGAAATATTCCTCTTAGAACGACACACTCTGTTTTCTCTCTCTCCTTACTCTCTGCACTGTTCCTCACTCTGCCCGTGCTCTCCCTCTCACTTCTCATCTCTGTGTGACATGTGGTCATTTCACTTCATTCCAGGATGGCTTAGCAGTGCTTTAAAACATTGCTGCTGTCCTCCCATCCCATCTTGCTCAATTGCAGGCAGCACTGGGCTTCATGGGCCCGTTCCTGCTAGCTATAACTCACCATTTCCCAATCTCCAATCTCGATCTGCTGTGGGCAGAACCTTCAGCACCTTTCTCTATTGCTTCACTATTTTACTCTTCTACCTCTGACACCCTTGCCCATTAGCACGAGATATCACACACATACAGAACATACACACACGCACACAGCTACTGTCAAGTATACGAGATTTTTCTCATTTATGCTTAGGATTAGTTTTCTTTTATAAAACTGTCAAACATTTACAGATCTTCTTGCATAAGCATTCTCAAAAAGGCAGAAAAAAGTAGCACACACTAACACTGACAAGATGAACGGTTTTGCACTTAGATCTATTTAGGGCATTAACACAATGAATAAAACAAAATGCACATGATACACTCTGAGTGCTGAGATGAAGCTTTGATAGGCCTCTTTCCATTTCCCTGCAGTGGCAGTTCTGAGTAATTTTTTTGCCTTTTCTGTGTGGCTTGCTGCCTTCTTCATATTCTAAACAATGTGGATTTTGAATATTTCGGCTTAGCACATCCACACGGGAAAAATCTATTGTTTAAACTCACATTCTCTCTGCTTGTGCAGCACTTAATTCCTTATTATGCAGAGATTTTCTTGGCATCATCTCTTTCTCCTCTTCATGAATGTAGCTGTGCTGCCCTTGGCAGCGTGAGTCTAGCTGGTTCAATGAAGGACACGGCTGGCTCTCAGTTGCAGTTTATGTGTTATATTAGGGTTAGCATGAGGCCACACAGGAAGTCTGATCTTGGAGCTCCACTGAAGTGTTTTCACCTTCTGTGTCAGAATAACCTTGAACCTTCTGTGATCTCTGAGTTTCCTTAGAGACATTTTGCTTAACTTACTACTCTATGAAAACATTCATAGTACACTTTCCAGTGCTCAAGCCAGGATACACATGGAGCCATCACAGCTTTAGACGAACGTTAAACGTAGTTTCACAAACACTAAAGCAAAGGCAAACACAGCTACATCAGTATTTCCCACACATAGACTTCAATCAGCTAGGCCGCCTAAGTATATTTGTTGACCCATTTTAGCATTTATTACTTAGGTTTTTTATACCTGCGAGAGAATGTTGTGATTGGTCAACTTGTGGACAATCTGCCCTCGCTCTAGCCATCTAGAGAGGGAGAAAGATGTTCTCTGGTATTACATTCCTCCTGTAAACGCACTTATGTCATTCCACCACTGTTGGCCTAATTATGCTGTTGTTTTGTACAAGCGTTTAAGTGCACCTGGTTGTTGCGATGTCATTTGTTACAAACGAGGTGCTGGTAGTTCTGATAGGTTAGATAACTGTAAACAAGCTACCTCTACATGTGGCTTTCACTTGTGAAAACAAAAACTTGGATAACAAATCCAAAACAGTTGTGTTTTTTGGGTGACTTTATAAAACATACTGCTGCTTACAAAGAAAGTCAACAGAGCAGAAACATACTGGGAGAGGGAAACAGCAACGCGAGGCAAGCCTGTGTGTGAACATGAAAGGAAACATATTATGTTAATTTTCAGCTTCATAATTTGATTTTGGGTTACAAGTAGAACAAGTTTACATCACATTTTACTCATCAGGTTTTAGCTCCTGTCCCTTTAAGGCCCCACACCCAGTCTCTTCTGATTGGTCAGTTCACACATGCCTGACCCAGCACGGCTAACAACAACAGAGCAGCTTTGCTTAATCAATTCTTACATGCCAAACTAGCTGCTAGGCATAAATTATGCCAATGTCTGATGTTGTGTGATGTCACAAAGTCATAGAATTAAAGGCAAGAGTACTAATGAGGCGTTTCAGGAGCAGTGTTTTCTGTAGGAGCTTCTGTTGGTGTGTACTCTGACCTTTTTTTAACTTTCAAGACCTTTTACATGCAGAGAGAAGTATATAAAACACTCAAGGAAAAGAAAAAAAAAACGTAAAAGCACACTACATACATTTGCACACTTGCACACACACACACACACACACATATACACATTTAAAATCCACTCTGGCTGTGGGCCTCGTTTCCCAGCACAAAATCATTTGTAACCTTCTCAAGATCACCTTAATGAGGAAATGAGTCAGTCAGTATTTACTGTATATATGTTTCACATTATAGAGATCAAAAAGTGAACGCAATTTTCTCTTTTAGGTCCCTTTCCTGTCCTGCTTGGTTGTACTAAGGGGAGCTGTGAGTCATTTTTACTCATCCATGTCTGGTCTCATATTTCTTCCCCATTAGGCCTGCATTGCTATCCTCTGTGTTGTGATAGAGTCTAATGACTCACTGGAAATCTGCCTGGTGTTTATCAAATGTCTCAGTACAGAGCCGGTGGTCCAGAGTCAGTCCACCCTTTTTACATTTTAACGACGCATTGGATAAACAGCTGAAAGCAGGTGATGAGCCCGTCATATATAAAGGAATATAAAGAGAGGCACTCTGCAATCATGTCTCCACGATATCACTCTGCTCTTTGCACTGTGGAAAATTATACTCTCAGAGGGGGAATGTGTTGAATTACCTCCGGCTGTCATCCGTTAGTGCACTGATAAGAATGTATTAAGAAATTGCATGTGTCAGAGATGTGGTGAACTTACACACATAATGTTCAAATATCTCTTCATGGAGTTGAGAAACGAGGGAGGTGGGGGAAGCGTGTACATCGTTCAGTGTGTGCACTTTCCCGTATTTTCCATAAGTCTGGACAGCTTCTCGGGTTACAATGTTTCAGGAAGAAAGCCTGTTTCATTTTGGCTACGCTCGACTATTTACCAACATAAATAAGTGACACTATGATTTCAATTTAAGAGAGTAATTTTTCTGCAAATGTGATTTGACTCTGAGAGTATTTGAAGATCAATTGTAATCTAACTGGCTTGTTGAAGTCAGATGTTGTTAATCACATAATCAAGTAAGTTATCACACCATAGGAACGAACAAGAAACAGTATGAAGACAAATTTAAACTCATTCAGCACTCTAGGACCACATCAGAGGTTGTACACCCTCGCTTTCTCTCTGTGGTTTGCATTGGTTTTCTTTTCAATTTTTGTAAATCTGCTGAAATCTGTGGTTTTCTTGTTGACCTCTAAGATACTTGAAGTTATGAATTTCTCCTCTTTCTTAACTTGAATTTGGCATTGATGTGTATTTTCATGCCTTCAATTTAACTAAATTAGATTTGCTTTAATGAAACAAAAAAAATCTGTCTTATTATGGCCGTACTAAAGTTTCATACAAACTTCGTCATGTGCACGCCGTCATCTCCTGCGGTATGATGAATCAAGAAACATCTGTTATCATTCTGTTCCTAATTGGAGTGGTCATAAACATTCAGTTATGTTTTCTCAGATTGTTGCAAATTATAATCATGTGAGCTCTGCTGTCATCCGTAATACAAGCACAAATGAAGATGCTTGATAGATGTTAGTGTCCTAGTTGGACCGGTTAGCTCATCTTTCACCGATCATGACCAAAAACCCCGGGGAGGCTGGTTAGTCATGCTACATCGGTGGGTTTGCATTAAACATGCAAGATGATCTTCTGGTGCTCGGGTATCTCCCAGTAGAACCACTGCCAAAAGCGAAAGGGTTTTTCCAGGAATACCAGGCTCTGCTCAACTTCCCTCCTCTTCCCCCTTGCCTCCATTCTTCTAGCCCTCCTCCTGCCCCACCACCCCTCCCCTGGCGCTGCGCCAGCCTTCCCTTGAATTCCATGCATTTGGTCATTTCTGGGAAACACCCATGACAGAACTGTCCAACAAACCACAGGAAACAAAGCCTCATGGTTTGTGCTTGGGAAAGGCTAGAAGGTGCCTCTGCAGAGGGGTCGTGCAGTGGGGCAAACTGGACTTTCTAGGAATTGTTTTTGGATGCAAACATTTTGTAGGTCTTTACTGTTTTTGTGTTACCACAAGACTTACCACTCTAACTTGTTCTTGTATTTTTAAGTGGGTTTCCTCTTTCTCCTTTTATAAATAGAGACTCAGGACATTAGCAGAATAACTTGTGTTGTCAGCGCAGTCAATGAACAAAAGGGCAGCTCTTTCATTGCCTCTTCAGGACACCAAATATCTCCATGGATGTTAATGTCATTGAAACATCTTACACAAAAGATTGCTTTTACTGGTTCTGGCCAGAGGCTTTGCTGGTTACTTTTACTAGACTTATCTGATTCTTTATATGGCAATCAAAACTACTTAACACCTTCAGGGGCATGATACACCCTCAGCTGCCTTGCTCTTTCTCTATTTTTACAGTGTTGTGAATGACTCACAAATGCTCTCAATTTAGAAAGTGAATCAACGAGCATCAGAGGAAGACCTTGGAACAGAGGAGCAGCAGATGGCTTTGGCTTTGTTTTATGAAAATGTTCAGCAGACCTGGCTGTATCAGCAAATATTTCTTAGCGTTGGTGTTTAAATATTTGAAATAGCAGAGAGGCACCGTTTTAGTGTTCATCTTGACAAATCAACTTGTAAATCAGATCAGTTCTCACTCACTGTGAAGAACACTGAGTGCACTTTGAAATAGTTTGGCACTCACTGCGCTGTTCTCTGTGGCAAGCTCTGTGCAAAGGAGGTTGAAACAAATACAAATCCGGGTGTAAATCACTTTGAACCTGTCTGCTTCTCTGATCTACATGTGGAAAATCCAATCCAGATGTTTAAAAAAAAAGCCAGTCATGGATTCAAACGTGAAATTTTTCAATTACTTCATTACTTATGTTGAAACTGTTTTTCATACGTGAAAAAAAGCCAAAAACTTGTGAAAATGTGCAGCTCGCAACGTGTTTTATTTTCACATGTTGAAATATTTGTTCACACTTAAAAATAGCCAATCACTTGTGAATTGTCACATGTGAAGAAGCAAATTTCACATGTTTTCGTGTGTCATGTTTTGTTTCCACGTGGAAGTATTTATTTATATGTGAAAAAAGCCAATTACTTGTGAACATTTTGAGTCCGCATGTGAGATAATGATTTTCATATGTGACTTTCATAAGGGTTGTTATCTAGATATTTTGAAGTGAAAATAATCAGAGGTGGCAAAAGCTCAGACATACTTTACTCAAGCAGAAGTACAGATACTTGTGTAGAGTAGACTGTGGTAAAAGTAGAAGTACTGATTCAACTTCTTTACTCAAGTAAAAGTAAGAAAATACAGGCTCTGAAATGTACTCAAGTCTAAAAGTGAAAAGTATCCCTCTGACGGACATTTGTACCGGCTATTTCTGTGCAAAGCTTACTAAACCTCACGTCATATTAATACAATTAAAAGACTATTGACCTTAAAGGTAGAATCAGTAGGATTTGTCCGACGCACCAGAACGATAATTGATTGTTGAGTCTAATTCCCAGGACGTCAGATACTGACATTTTGGGTTAGTGAAGCACCTTGAGCACAGCAACATACTGAGAAAACAAGAAAATACAGGCAGAGGGCTGCAGGGTGTCTGCAGATTCCAGACACTAACACACCTTTTCTCCCCATTAGAGTCTCCCTCTCTGTCTTTTTCCGTCTTGTTGTGTCTTTTACGTTGTTTTGTCTTGCTTCGTCTACGCAAAATGAAAATAATCCATCATTCCATTAGAAAGTAACAGATATTTGTGTTAAAATGTAGAAAGTAAAAGTAAAAAGGTTTTCATAAAAATAAGTACAGCTACCTAAGAAATCTACTTAAGTGATGTAACATGTGTATTTGTACTTTGTACTTCCCATCTCTGAAAATGATGACTCTTGTTCTGTATGTCTTCCAATATCTCCTGACCACCACACCATGGAGATGACTCCACAGTCAATGACTGCAACTATGTTGTATCATGTTAATAATACAAGACCAGAGAGATACTCCCCCACTCATTGTCTCTCTCCATGAAATAGTTGGCCGCATATCACCTCTCTGACGTCAGTCCCACTGATTCAGACCAGGCGTATTTACACACAGCGAGCATTACTCCTCTCCAGTTACATTTCTTTAGAATTGGCTTTATAAACTAACCTTTGCCAACTCACGGGTTGAGGCTGAAAGTTCACATCAGCCAGTTCTCAAAGTAGTTTCTTGTGTAGTCTGTAGGGGCCACAGGTCAAGTTCTTTAGTTTCAAGAGTCAAGTCTCAATACTCGGCTCTTAATTCTTAATGGTTGAACCCATGAATATTAATGGTTTAGCTGACCAATGTCTGTGAAATAGTACTCTCCTGTGTTTCCATTCTGTGTCGACTAATTTGAATAAACTTGAGAAAAGGTTAGTCAGATTGCAGTCATAATAAGTAGGAAAATATTCCATAATTTAAAAAAATATTTAATCATAAATATAGTTTGGGTCAGGGCTTCAGCCTTATGGTTGCTAAAAAATGTTAGAGAATTGTAAAAAAATGTCTGTTGATGTCTTCAAATTGCTTGTTTTTTATTGACCAACAGTCCAAAACATAAATACATTTAGTAAACTTTCATATTGGACAAAGGAATAGCACCAAATCCTTGCATTTGAGAAGTGGAACCACCTGTGTGTTTGCTTGAGGAAAGACCTGAATGATAAATAGCTGACTGACTAATCGATTAACCCTAACCCTACTTTGAATAAAGTTGGAACTTAAAGAAAATCAATAATTAAAAATCTGAGCACAGCACAGTGCAACCGCACTGTTTAACGTTCTATTTATACCTTTGATGGATTTTATACCTTTGATGGATTCTTGTGCATAATAAGCAGCTCATTTGCAATTTTTCCTCCATATTTGTCCTCACCTTCTTTTGGTAGAGGCATCATTTGCAGCAGGAGACATGTTTTTTGATCACGTGTGGACAAAATCTGGGTGAAATCACTTCGAGCTCACCTACCACTCTGCTCTACTGAAAACCAAAAAATGATGAGCCTTATCAATGAAATACAGAGATGACTTCACGTGGTTGCTCAGTGGACACAGTGTCATGAAGACATATGAATCTCTTCTGCCTCTGCGCCTCCTTCAGGCTCCGTCTCCCAATGCGTCTTACCTTGTTTTGGCTCTGTATCTCTATTTCTATTACTCTCTCCACTGGCCTTCGTCTGTCTTGTTGCCTTTGTTTTCTACTTTCTCCAGATGCTAAGAGTGTGTGTGTCTAGTTGATCCAGACGCTGTTAATCTGGTAATCCACAATCAATATTAGCCTCATCTCTTTCCTAGAGATAAAAATGGCCTATCTGATATGTATTTTCTTTCCTTTGTATGTCTGTAAAAGGCTGCCCTTTCCCAACAAGCTTTGTTTTGGTCCCTGTCCTGGTATTGATTTGGTCTACCCACATGCACTCACCTGTTTTAGACACATAACTCTCCAAATATGTGGCGTTTGGACAACAATCTGTATCACAAATTTTGAAAAAGTTAGCACTGATTAATTTCCTCCCATGATCAACAAATCAATCGTATGATCAGTGTATTTCTACAGTAATGTAATACATATTTATTTAACAAAGGTGATTATCTATATACTAAGAGGTAAAGGAAGTGTGTTTCTACAGCTGAACTCACTTATCCTGAATGTTACATGAGAAATGTGTAATTAGGCTATTATTGTTTGAGAAGGAGACATCAGCCTCATGGGTTTTTGTGTAATGATGGAATAAAAAACTAAACTCGTCAAAGTCACGGGTCTATTTTCAGACGTGGAACCTGCCAAAACATAATTGTTTTCAGTCCAGTCATTTTCACGGTGTCGTCTTCGGTTGCGGTTTTCCTGCAGGAGTCATGTCAGTTAATTTGAATGAAAACTTAAGTTGATTTGCTAATTGAGTGAAAACCGAGGCTCCTGAACTTGTGGCCTCAGAGTCACTGAGATCCTCATGAGGAATTGAGGTTAGTTCCTATCCGTGCATCTTGGTGTGTATGTGAGAGAGAGTGTGTGTGTGTGTGTGTGTGTGTGTGTGTGTGTGTGTGTGTGTCTGAGACTGTGCTTGTGTGTTTAATGAAAAGGGAGTGGGAAGTTTTTAACATGTGCGTGTTTGATCTTGTTTGCTGAAAGTTTGGCTGCGGTTACTTGTGACTTTTGATCAGAAAAAGAGTCACACACAGGGCATTTTTGTCATGTTTCTGGTCACGGCCACGGTCAGTCAAAAGAGATTATTTGATTCATTGTCATCTTTTGATGTTACACAGGAAACAGTTTTTTTCCCTTCTCTTCCTGTCAATGATATTGTTTTTTATTGCTTTTAAAATAGAATAGAATGCCTTTATTGTCACGGCACAGTGTGCAAGGAGATTTCAGTGCAACTCCTCAGTGGTCTTACAAATAAAAACACCAGTACACAGCAAATTGACAGACAACACAAAGTATAAAATCAAATAAGTAGTAATACGTATCAAGTATATGATACTAAAAATTAAAGAAATGTACAGGTTTTACACCAGAATATGTTATCTAATCCATGTTTTTACTGTATTTTAAACTACAAAATAGTGAGAGAAAAGTATTATCATTGGTAAAAACATTGTCCACAGGCAACAGTTTAAGGAAACACAATAGAAATTGCCTCAAAAAATACTGAGGTTGTAAAAAGTTGTATCTTGAGAGTGGTTTATTCGACTTGACTGGTTTTGGGCTGAAATCAGTCAAGTTTGTTGAGTGTTGGTTTGAGGACACAGTGTGTACCAGGCGGTAGCTCCGTGTGCAGCCAGTAGGGGGAATCGACTGCTCGCGCTGACGCCATCCCCCCTCTCGCCTCCACTCCTCTCCTCCTCTCCCTTGCGTTCTCCCAGGTTGTGGAAACGCTGCAGCCCGCTGGTCTGTGTCTGGGTCCCTCTCTCGCACAGAGACGCTCAAGACCCTCCTACCGGCTGGGCTGGGGAAGGAGGAGGCAGTCTGTTCTTCTCGCAGCTTCGGACGAGCCCCCTTTACCGCCCTGTCAGTGTGGAGGAGAAGGAGAGAGAGAGAGAGAGAGAGAGAGAGAGAGAGAGAGAGAGAGGCTGAGAGACTGAGTGATAGCGAAAGCACACGCGAGAGAGAAAGAGAGAGAGCAACTGTGTGACAGGGAAAGAGAACAAGGCAGGCTGCTTAGAGGAGTGAGAGAGCCAAGGACGAAATAAGGAACACATTCTACAAGAGCAGGAAGAGGGAGGAACGCAGACGAGGGACTTCTTCTCTACTGGGCACCTAGGACACAGTCACTGTGGGGTTTTATTTCACTCATCTTCTAGCTGGAGCCCAGAGGATTGACTAACCAACCGGTGGATTTTTTAATATACGCGTGTGCCACATCATTTAGAAACTGGGATCCTTTCCCCCTGTGTTATCTGCTCACTCGCTGGCTACAGACTGAGATTGCTCTCTGGTTCCGTGCTCGACTCTCGTGTTGTGATTCTGCTCCGTGCACAAAGTGCATCTGTCTGCAACCGGTGCTGAAGATATCTCCCCTCTGTCAAACAGGACGGCACGCAGCCACCATCGGATCAGACTACAGAGAGAGAGAGAGAGAGAGGGAGAGACAGTGTGTGTATGTAAGAGAGGGAAAGAGAGAGAGAGAGAGAGAGAGAGGGGCTGTGAGAGAGAGTCAGATTCACAGTGTGTTTGAGAGGGAGGCAGATTAAAGCCCAGGCGAAAGACTGGAGTGAAACAGCTTAAATAGAGAAGTGAACCTATACGTCCTCTCCCGTTTTCCTTGCCATCCCTTTCCTCCTCCTCTCCTCCTCCTCTTCCTCTCCCGTTTTCCAATATTCACAGGACTGCCAGAGCTACTGCCACCTGCACCTCTTCACGTCTTCTCTCCCCTCTTCCTCCTCTACCTCACCCTTATCACGCGTTACTATCCGATAACCAGCCACTGACGGACACGCCGCTCTCGGTTCGAGCACTTGTGGAGATATTTCCATTGATCAAGCAGTGAGAGACTGAGTGAGCATCCGCCCGGCACTGAGGCTCCGGACCGGTAAGGTTTGTCAGGAGCTTCCCCCGTCAGAGGCAGACCTTCTCCCAGCTGCTGCCCGGCACGCAGAACCTGCCTTTTCCCTGGAGGATCCGGCTAGCGACACAGTGGTGCCGACAGCAAAGACAGGAATCACACAGCTCCTCCGCTGCCTCTATCCCATTGCTAGCTACTTGGCAGCTCCCGCTCCCGTGTCACCATTCCCTGCCTCAGTGCTAAGGATTCCAGCTACATGGGCAAGCGATTGGAGCAGCAGCCAATGTACCCTCAGTACACCTACTACTACCCCCACTATCTCCAGACCAAGGTATGCCGCTCTTCTGCTCTTCTTGCATTCCTCAAGCCTACTCATCTACTCCTACTCCTCTCGTCCTGCCTCCCTCCCCTCCCTCACCCTCAATGCCTCTCCCTCTCTCCCCCACCTCCTCACTTCCACCACCCTCCTTTCATCCCCCTCTCATCTCTGAGTGGAGATGGGATTTGATGGATAGCTGGCCTTGGCTGTGATGGTTTCGGATGGCAGGTACCTCGTTGGAGTTTGGATGTCTGTGTCAGTGTGTGTGTGTGTCAGTGTGTGTGTGTGTGTGTGTGTGTGTGTGTGTAAGGGATCAAGGATCAAGGCTGGAAGCTGCTGTTAGTCCAGCCTACTAGAGCGTTGCTGGGAGCTGTCCAGTAACGTCCATCCATCCCTCACCTGCAAACTGATGAGCTCTTGATGTGATACACTGCGATGGCAAAAAGTGTAACATGTTAAATGTAACATGTTTAGATTCAGAGGCTTTTTTTAATCAAGATAACTGTCAGACAGCTCTTTTTGTGCCGTCATGCATTAACCAAATGAGAGATTTAGGATCCAAATTTAATTTACTAATGAGGTATCTGCAAGGTGAATGCAGGCCGTTGTTTAAATGCTTCAATGCCACTTTTCTAAAGAGGAAAATTCAGCATTTAATTAGGAAGTTGCTAATTGACCCAATAGTACAATTGTCTTTATAATGAGTGGACAAACAGGTTATGACCTCTTCTTCTTCTATGGTGATGTTTGGGTTGGTTCAGACGGAGAGCAGGCGTGCGGAAGGCTGCTCATGTTTGCTCTAGCTGTAGTATGCATCAGTGCCTCTGGGATGGAAGCCCAGGCCTGGGCCCTGATGGCTGCCAGGACCCTGGCTGGGCGCACTACCCAGACATCATCAGGGGATTAAAATGGGAGCCTTTCGGGGATTACTCTATTTGTTTTTCTACTACATTCGTTGCACTAATTTCGGCCCATTATTGTGTCGGTGAGATGCACGGCAATGGCTGATCGTCATACTGAAGATGCAGTTTAACTTTGTGCAGTTGTTTCCTCTCATTTGGTTATAGGGCTATTGTGTTTTGTTTATTTATTGTTTAATTTTCTTTAATATTTTTTTTTTATGTGGTGCTTTATTTTGACTGTTAAACATCTCCTATTAAATGCCCAGACTGACAGCTACTGCTGGCTTGGGTACCAAACCTTAATACTTTTCAAGAACCGACCCAAATGTGTTCTTAGCATTCCATATAAAAATTGTGACTGGACTGGATTAATAGGCTTGTTTTATAATTCTTCAATAAGATATTTCTTTATCCATTAGGAAACTTAACTTACTTCAGTTTGTATTTCAATCGGGCAAAGCTTTTTATTTAACACTAAAACATTGAGCAAAAAACAATATTTAATTTCCCAATATGAAGGTATCTCGAAAAGGGTTGTTTTGATATTGCTGTATGCTGTTTTATTGGCTGCAGGGCTGCACATTTTCAAATGGTATTCTGCCTGAGGAATAAAAGTTAAAACATGGCAAATTTCCCCTGTTGATAACGAAGAATTAAGACAGAAAGAAATGTTTGGCACAAAAGAAAAAGCTAAATACTGGTGATGTTTTCATCCTTTTCCATGCGGAGCTGGTTGTGAACCGTTGCGCTTCCAGCAGGGAGGACCTGCCTGCAGCCCCACCTGGCAGTCCACTAGCTTTCCCCCTGATTTATAGTTTAATACATTTGTGCTGCTGCCATATGGCTTCCCTCTCCCTAACCACCCCCCTCCCCTACTCCTTCCATCATCCCCCTCGCCCTCCCTCCCCCTTCTCATATCTCAGAGTTGCTCATCTCGGGGGCCTCTCAATCAGGGCATGCCCCTCCATTCTCCCCTCCCTCCTGTCCACTTTTCCTTTCCCCCTCTTCCTCCCTCCTCCACTCTGTTGCAACAGGGCCCCCTGCCTCCTTCGCCTATGCTGCAGTTCACTCCCAAGGTCAGCGCAGATCCGATCTTGCCACCGTCAGCGATTGATGTATCCTTGAGCGAGCCACCAGGGTCCTGTGTCATGCAAACGAGACCCATGGTGTGGGCGTGGGGGGTGAGATGAGCGTAAACTTCCGTTTATAAATCAGCAGCCAACGCTCTTATTCATTTGCATGGTTAGTTAGCGTAGCCAGTGGCCTCGTAGGTTGATATGATAGAGCCACAGACGGGGTCAGAAGGAGAAAGAGAGGCGACGGAGAGAAAGCCTGAGTGTTGGGCGATGTGGCCGAGAGGGCTGTGGCGAGCGATCTCACGCTCTCATTAATGATCATTGATAGCTCGATTACAGAGCGGGGAGAAGGGCCTTGGCTGGCAGGATCGGTCCACGCAGTCTGCAAAATCACATGGAAGCCTGCACACACACATACTCACAAATTCTCACTGCAAGTGCCATTATTTTTTGCGCACGTACTCTCCGCTCAGATTTAGGCATCAGTGCCAAATCACACAGGTTTTTCTATCCATCTTCATTGCTGCATTCTCAAGGTATGGCCTCATTCTCCCAAGAGATGTGGGTGGGGGGCATAAATATCTTGCAAGGATAGGGAGGGGGAGTGGGGCGTAACTCATACCAAAGTGTTGCCATTCTCCTTCTCTCGCCTCCATTTTATGACGCATATTTGAGATTCTATGCATGGAAAATTTATAGAACATCTGTTCTCATTTACAACTAAGGACTTTATGGTCAAAAAAAAAAGGAGCTTACATTGTCATAATGGCATGGCAGAATAAACTGAGGCGCCTTCTGAATTTGGGGTCCCTGTATCCCCTGTGTGTGTTTGTATTATATTCTAATTTAATGGAGATCTCTGGTGCTGTCCAGTATGTGCTAGGCAGCCCAGATTAGAATGTGAAAGTCAGAGAATGAGATGAAACAATAACATTTGGCTTTCTATTGATTAGTGCAGTGGGGCGTAGCATGTGCTTCTCTTTAGCTGAATTATTGATTCCTGAAAGAGGATTTGTGTGTCTGTGTGTGCACGTCAGCGTGTCTGTGTGTGGCTTTTATATGAGGTTATGGCTGTGGGGAGCTGGCAGGATGCTGCTTTGATGAGAGGATCCTTTAAAGGCCCTATTTCTGTCTATTCCCCAGCTGATCAGTCCATCGAGTCATTAGCTGAAATTTGGCCTTTATTCAGCCTGTGTCTTTCCCTGTGAGTTTGATGTTTAGTGCTGTTCACAGCTTGCTGTGCATTCAACTTTAATGATAGGTAATAGATGTGCATCATAAATGAGAAAATTACAGTAAAACGCCTCGCTCTGGCCCAGTCCCTCCCCTCGCCCACGAGAACAATTACACCACACAGATCAATTATTGTTATTTCATGATAGTGTTTAGGAAAGAATATGAATTTCGACTAAATGCGTGCGCTAAGTGCCTGTTAGTCTTGGCGTGCGCTGTATCTCATTTTCTCTCAACGGCAGGCATTTTCAGTCCTCTGTTTCATTATTACGCACACAACTCTCGAAATGAACTCGCAAATTACTGATAATTTGCCTTGAATACCTGCGCTAAATTCTGCCTCTGTTGTCAAATTTAGTTGGCTTTACTGTTGCTGTGACTGTATGCACACAGGTTACCTGACACTGCTGTACCCTTGTGCTGTTACGCCACTGATAGGCTAGGTCATTACATGCCTAATGTCAGCGATCGCACACACAGGCAACAAACGGCGCACGCACACACGCAAGGACGCACGACAAAAGTATATGCACATGCACGCACACACACGCTTGCACTGTGGCTGTGATCTAGGAGCGGGCAGGCATCTGTGTTACAGTCAGACTAGTACATACAGAACCTGAGAAGCCGAGAGGGGCAGATTGAGGTAGATTTAGCGGCGGCTAATGTCACCGGCCTTAAGTAAACACCAGTCAATGGAGCCCTTTGAGAGGATCTGTGCCTGTGTCTGCCCCTGCCATGGGCACCATTTATACTCCGTCTAATTCTTTAGAAAAAAAATGGAGGAAGCAATGGAGCGAAGGGATGTATGCGTGTGAGGGAGAAAGAAAGAGAGCTAGGATGGATGCAATAGGGAGGGGCAAAATTAAAAGCAAGGAAAAGGGTTTGGCTACATTACACGGGTTGATCCATTGTGCTGCAGAAATAATAACTGAGCCATCTAAATCCTCCTTTAATGCCCTGATAGAGGAGAAAAAGAAGCATGGAGACAACAAGGGGGGAAATAGATATACATAGACAAGACAAGGAGAGCAAGTAAAATCAAAGGAAAAAAGGACTTTTCATTGAAGCAGTTATCAGTGGCGTAAAACTCAGCTAGCAGCTTAGTCCCCTCTGTCTCCGCTGATGTGGATCTGCTTTGAAGAGTTTATCACGGGCTTTTATGGCTGGAAAAATACACTTCTTAGATTACATTTACTAAAGCCCAGCCCTTTTTCCAGTCCAGGACGATATGTTCTTATTAGCACTAAGACAGGGGTAGTATAACTCATTTCCCCACTTGTAATTCCTGATATGTGCTTCACGTCTGGCTGCCCGAAACAAAATACTGTCCCTGCCTCGCTGTAAATCTCAACCCATCTCGCGTTTAGCAAGCTCAGATTGGCAGGCTTTTTAGCGAGATCGCTCAATCGCTCTTTTTTCCCCACAATCCTTCACCTCCTCTACCTTCAGCACGATCAGAAGGCTTTTTGATCATTAATCAACTAATACCTCTGTTGTTTTAAGTCCTTCTGCAGTACGTGTAACTGTCAGTCAATGGGGTAGACAACTCCATTTATTTGCCGTGTCTTGTGTGTACATTCACAAACATGCACGCACAGACACACACTACATAAGGGTGTATTCTTAACCCTTCTCATCTATCAACTGACAGCTCAGCCCTGTCTGCGCACCCATACATTAAGGTTGTGTGTGCATTACTGCTTCCCGCAGCCTCTCATAAGCCACAGAGCGGGATGCTTAGACCTCGCCTTCTCCATGCTGCCGTCCACATCTCATTATAGCTGCTCCTCTAGAGTGCTCGCTCGACATTGATATCCATTTTGTCAGACGAGCGAAGGAAAGACGTAGAAAGGAGAATGAAAGTTACATGGCAAGCTTTTTATTTTCTATTGGCCGTATCTCTAAAGATGGGAGGAAGAACCTGTTCTGTATTAACTCCAGAGTACACAGGGGGTTATAAATGTAGCAGTAATGTTACATGTGTGTTTACATTGCACGGTTTACGAGACAGGTGGTTTATGGCTATGTGCAATTGTGTGCAAAAGAAGTCTGTGAAATTATGTTTGTACTTAATGAAGTCATGGACAAACACAGTGTGTGTGTGTAACTGTGTGCTTCATAATCGGTCTAATGCTTAGGCTGAAGGTCTCAAAACCAGGTCACATTTTTCTTCTCCATTGAAGCGTCCTTGAGCAAGACACCGAACAGAGTACCTGCTCACTCACTGGAGGTCGCTGTGGAAAAGAGCACGGAGATAAATGCATCAAATATAAAATGATGTGCTCGGTGGTTGGAGTTCTCGCCCCAGGGGGATCTTGTCTCTGAACTCTCCTTCCCAGACCATCTGGAGATAACAGGCGACTGTAGCCTGTGCTGCGAGAGAGAGGAGCTCCTACCTGTTTGGTGAAATACGGCATATGGGGAGGGAAGTGGTGGAGTGAGCAGGGCAAGTTTCCTTCAACCGGAAAAACCCGGGTTAAGACACTAAATCCCCACCAGCTCCCCGGAGGTACTGTTGTGAAAAGAGGCACAGACACGTACGCACATAAAAAAAAAACCTTACTTTCATCATTTGTTAGTCAAATAAATTGTGAATGTGAAGTTTCTACCACAGGTGGTCTTTAGTATATGTAAGTATTAGAATATAATTTTAACATACAAACATTTCAGACCCGCTAAAAAATACGCACAAGTGCTCCAGAAAACAGGGAACAATGCAAAGCAGTATGCTGGCCACTGACAATGTTTACATTTTATATTATTTACTTAATTTTGTTTTTTCAAACTCAATGCCAACTGTTCGAGTGCTGCTTGAATGGAGACGGATAGGAAACTGTGCAGGCCAACATCCGGAACTTCAACTCGTGTCATAGCTTTGCGTATCCATCCGGGCGTCATGCATACATCACTGTTGATCGGAGCTAAAGCAAATAAATACTCGTGACTATTGCAAAGGCGTTTGACTGGGGAGTGAAACAACACATCATTCACACTGAAGACAAAGCCCAGACGTTAGTTGGTGTTATTTTTTTTGTCCAGCTTTAAAAAGGTGTATTATATTTTTTTTGTCCCATGGATGTGATGCGATGCTCTGCTCCTCCTTAGGAACACATTTTTCATGTCTTTTCTGTATTTCGGAGTATTCCTTCAGAGAGAAAGAGGCATGTGGAGTCAACATAAAGTGAGACAGAGAGAGACAGGAAAGATGTTGCTTCACACTTAGAGCCAGATGAAACGAGACACATGACGTGCCCTTCAAACCCACCAGCGCGGCAGGACTCTACAAATACACCTGCTTTTTTCCTCTTTCTTGTTTTTACTAGCATTTCTTTCTGTAACATAGTATCTGCCTGGAGCTGTCTACCCCGGCCCACTGTTTCACTCTTCTGTCGCTCTGGCAAGGGCCTCGCCTGGCGTTTTCACGCTCTATTTTCTGTCTCCCCTTTTGCCTCTGAGGAAGGTGGGGTACATTCTCAAAATGTTGTAGTGGCTGTTTATGTATGTCCCTCGCTTCTGCTGGGATCACACTTTCTTGTTCCTATTTGCACAGAGCCTCGCTTCATCTTTAAATTCCCTTTCATGTTGACCCTTCTTTGTAATTACTCATTCCCATCCTCCATCGCTTTTGCGTGCTTCTTCCTTTATTTCCGGGAGCCCCTGCTGTCTGCTGGGCATGGTGTCCTGCCATCTGTGCAGGATGACATGAGTGGCTGGAGAGATACCTCCTGTGTACGACCCTTTAATACATACAGGCTGTATTAACATACAGAAGACCATATGGGATTAGATACAAGTCAAACGCACATTAAACCTTTTACCATTTCAAATGAGGTACAAAATTGTTCTGTGAGAATAGTGAATGTTGAAAACAAGTATAATTGTCAGGTCTGTATCCTCCTTTCTTTGCCTGGCAACATAATAGTTCATATTTTCCAACCGAAGGGAATGTATTTGAGTGATTATGTTTAGAGAAGGATTATCAACTTTGTTGAAAAAGAGATGAAGGTATTACAAACTTTGGTGAAACTTCTGTTGGCTCTTGCTGCTGCTCAATAGATACCAAATAACAAGAATGAATCCTTTCAGTGTGTGGACGTTCAATACTTGTTTCTGGATGTTTCTTCTATCCAAAGAATCAACACTAGTCTACACAGGGCAAACGCTACCTGTATTATTTGAACAGCTGAATATATTGCTGAAAGTTAACTCGGTTTGTTTCCATTTATAACTTAATTTATTGCTCGGTTGTGTTGTTTCACAGCATGTTTGACTTAACTTTCATAGCTGACTGTCTCCAAAAAAGGGATGCAAAAATTCTTCATATTGCAACCCCAAGAGTGATGGATAAACTCAAGAACCAGGCTTTTTTTATGTGAACGACCTGGCTGAAAATCAGATGAGGCAGATAGTATCCTATTTGCCCCCATTTGAGAGGAAGATAGTGGAGAGCAAAAAGGGCAGAAGTGTAATCGGGTCAGGACAGGACACTGACCTGATGGTCGAGGATGTCAGGCTGCAAGTCACGTGCTGGAGAAGGGTGAGGGAGGGGGAAAGTAATTGCACCTCGTGAGAGACAGACAGACAGACAGCCAGCCAGGCAGAGAAGGGCTGTTGTTGTTCTACTGTAACTGAAGCCCTCGGTGTCTGCTGCGTCTGCCGCCCTACCTTTGGCATGCCGCTTCACACGGAGAATGCTCAGGTTGCGGGCGTAGCAAAGGAGGAGGGCGGCAGCTCGGCTTGGAAGCGTTCAGCGACTTCGACTCAGGCGGAGTAATTGCTCCTGCATTTTTAACGAGTGGCTGCCGCGTGCACTTGGAGGAGCGGCGCGTCAGAGGATCTCCACATGGCGCCCTACTGCAGCAGAATTGCCTTTTCACCTTCCTGACTGAGGGCAGACGGAGGCTTTATTATCACGTCTAAATTTGTCCTCATCGTCGCAAATGTCATGTGTTGATCAAATGAAGCCCTTGTACTTGTAAAGTGCTGTAAAGACAAATTTCCCATGCTGATCCTGATGGCAGAGAAAAGAGAGGCAACACAGACAGTTTTGTCATACTCTTCTGGTTTAAGTTTATTATTTGGTTGTAGTCCTAGTCTGTGGTCTGCCCTGTAACCAGACATATTATGGCAAACCTAATAGCAATGAGTTCATAATCAAAACAGTCTACTATGTAGGCGATTGTCTGTGTTTCATGAAAATGTTTTCCTGGGAAGTGCTGCAAAAGGGAGTATCGTTTTTCTAAATGCAGTGTGATATATTATATATGTTGAAGTTTGATCTTTTTTGGGGGGGCACCAGAGAATCAAGAGCCGGAATAAGGGACCAGGAAAGCCCAATGAAGAGAAAAGGAGAGGCAGGGAAAGATCAACAGTCTCATTTTTCACAGTGGTCTTTCATTTGGGCAATGACGTCATAGTCTGACAAAGAAAATCCTTCACCAGCTTACATCTCACTTTGAGGAATTAGCATTTCATTTCCATTGTGGCAGCACAAACCGATGACCTGGTGTTTTCACCTAGATATTCAGACGTGGAAACCAGAGGAGACACCAGCCACAGACATGCAAATGGTAGTGTAGCCTTACCGCTGTGATTACTGTAGGAGGCCCCTCTCCTTAACACATATACTGGCTGCCTGCAATATTTACTCTACACAGCTGCATTAGTAGTGGCAGGCTCAATGAAAATACCATGTCACGCATAGCTTGAAAAATGGCTCCGGAAAAAGCCAATTCTGCCATGAATGAGGATAAGCAAATAGGCATGAGGGCTTGAATAGCTGCCAGTCCTGTCAGATTCCCCCCTCGCACCCAGTCACAATGAGCTCCTATACAAATAAGGATACGTGCACCAATTTAGCGCAGCAGATGAACCTTGCGAAGCCTTGTCGAGCAAGTGGGGGATTACCAAGAGCAAACAGGCCTTTCTCCCGGCTTTATTTGAGTTAAATGACTCAAGCCACCCTCTCAGATTTTGCCTGAATAGCTTCTCTGGCAGACCCTTCCACTGCTCCGGCAGCTTCTGAGGCCACAATGTGTGTGCATTAGTCATCTTATGGAAAAACACCGAGCGGGACAGGTAGGCGGCATGAATTAGATCGCAAGGACACTGATGCAGGGAGTGAGTCGAGCCAGCGGAGTCACAAACCAGGATGAATGGAAAGAAGAGAAGAGGAGAAAGCCCTCGGCATGATAGAGTCCAATTGAAGGAGAGATTATTATTCTTACCAGTAATTAGTAGCACATAAACAGCCATTGGCAACGGAATTAAAAAAGTGTCATTATGATGTGTAGGCTCCATGCAAGATGCTGGGTCTCTCGCTTTTCAGTAGTTAATCACGTTGCCTCGCAGACGCCCCCTGTGCACACACAGGGAGGGTAAGGGTTCAGTATGTAGCAGATGAATGCCTGAAAATGACAAACCTTTTGGAGGGTTTGATGCAGAACACCGGTTTCCTCCTGTACAATCTGCACTGAGGCAGATGCCATCTCCTGACTCTCCCTTTTCCCCTGAATTATTAAGGTCACCCACATTTGAGAGAGAAAGAGTAGGACAGAGTGCATTAAGAAAAAGGAAATGCAAGCAGGATTCAACTCTTTCACATGCATTTAGTAAAAAAAGGTCTTGGTTTGTGCTTATTTTAAAATATGCACAATACTACTGGTACAAGTTTTGAATAAATGCAAATGTTAGTGTGTGAGTACTTTTACAGTTAATGAATACTGATGTTTTTATCTTCCAGTATTTTTTTGTCCTTGGGCTCTTATAAAAATGTTAGAAAACAGTGGCTTTGAAAAACAGTTAGTTGCTAATTCCCTCTCTGCTTTCTCTCTCTCATTAGCTGTCTTGAGTACCCTGTGGAGGACTTGTATCCATTATTTATCTCCAGCCCCAAAAAACAACAGCTGTATGCTTGTGTAATCGCCATATGTTACGCTTCTCCCAACATATTGGGAGGAATCATGCTGTATAGGGAACTTTATATCAACCCAGAGAGATCGGTATCAAGCCCCTTGAAATAGTTTCCATGTTTCAGGCTGTCAGTGGAGAATGCAGAAGAAATTTTCCTCAACATTAAGAACTTAAATTTCAACGGTCAATTAAGCACCTAGACACCTTGATGAATATTTGGGATGCTCTAGCACCACTCGAACAGTCAGAGGGAGGGAAGGGAAGCGGGTCACATTAGGATTCAGCCGATAAAGCAATAAACCCTTGTAGGAGCTGCAGTCGGCGCCATTCAGAGCAGATTCTGTGTCCTCAGCACTTTGGGCCTGCAATTAATCACTAAGTTGACATTACCCCGCCTTCGTGAAACGTTGTATAAACACTCCGGCAATAGTGAGCCAACGTTCCCGGCCACAGACCCGGTGTAATCGTTAAGACGACTGTTGACGCTCTCTCTGAAATGTTTAGGAACTCTGTGGCCCAGTTATGTAGACTTCCTGGAGAGCGCAGGATGATCTGCTGATCTGTTTAGTTATAGATAGCAGTTTTAACAGCCAGCCGGAGCTACAGCAGGCGGCCCCCGCTCCATCATACCCCACTCAAGGGTTATGGAGGACGCTTGGCTCTCATGGCTGATGTGCCGCAGCCTTAACTAGCATGTCGCATCTGTTTAACCCATGTGTGGGATTGTGTGTGTCTGGCATCGTACATTTCTCTGCTGGTGTGGCTGCATGGCAGTTGCCACAGTGATTTGTGAAATGGGAAGCCTCTGAGCCTGTTGAGGCTTTATTGAGAGGATAGCTGGCAGTGTGTACTGTATTGTTACCATAGTTGCCAATAGTGTGTGCTTACTTAGCCCATTGTTTGACAGCGGGTCATACGGGTTACTGTAGGCTAACGGCTGCAACCTTAAGGTGGGGTTCCGGTAGATGTTTTTTGGAATCGACACCAAGTTGGTACAATACCAAAATTCACAAAGCTTTCTCTTCTCTTACCAAATCATGTACTTCTTCTCTGTTCTTAATAGAAGACAATTAAAGACATTCTGGTTGCTTTTCACATAAGTAGCAAGTAAATAATCTTGTCTTCTGAGTTTTAGTTCGAGCAAACATTGTCAAGTTGAGGTCCACTTTTCCAGAGCTGTCAGCCGTATCATGTGGTCTTAATCGGCAGATGGAGTTTGCGTTGTTGAGCTGATTTCATAAACTTTAAAGCCTGTTATTTGCTTAAATGGGTTGCCATTTGCCCGATACATTTGCGCAGCTCTTCATATACCTGGACGGCCTGCCCAAGTAAACTGTATATGTGGGAAACACCAGAGGTAGAATGCATTTGTAGACTACAGTATGTGCATGAGGCTAGTAGATTAAATATTTAGATACGTTTCCTGGTATAAAAGTGCCTAAAAATATATAAAAAATGTATAATAGTGTTTGTTATCTCATGTGCTGTTTTTCCTACACTGCTGAGGTTTCAATTATGTGTATACTTTTCAACGAATCATAAGTTTGTCACCGTCAGATGCAGAAGTTGGAAAATTGAACTTGGATATTCTGGCTCCGACTTTGACTGAAACTCAGCATTATCAATAATAGTATCAACCACTGTTTTATGTCAAAAATGAACTTTCCTGCTGGTTAATAATAACTATATTCAAACTAACCCAATAAACCTAACATTTAGGCTTGACTAACTGATATTACCACAATTGAATGAGTCAGAGTTTCCTCCTCTTTACGTATTCATGAAGGAGGAAACTCCGTCTATACACACAGGGCATGTGAGCGAAGTTTCACACACTTTTAGTACCCCAACATACACAATGACCCACATTATCATGTGCATACATAACAGCCTGAGAGGAAACATGAGAGAGCAGGACGTTAATCGTTGAGGAAGGAGGCAGGAGGCAGAGGGGGGGCGGGCTGTATGTGAGGAAGGGTGGGAGCCCTTTGAGTTCACCGAGTTCACTAGGGGACTGACACACAGCTCACCCTCCTGCAGTCTCTCTCTCTTTCTCTTTTTCTCTCTCAACCATGGTCGATCTGAATAATTTATCTCATATAATTTATCTCTCTACCTCTCTATCTCATTCACTCTCACACACACACACACGCACAGACATGCAATTATCTCCCCATCCGCATAAACACACACATACACACATGCCTCGGGGGGTTGGGTCCTGGGGCTGGTGTGGAGTGAGCAAGCTGGAATCTGCACAGAGGGAAACCTGATAGGCATTCCCTGTGCCAAACACATGAGGTCACCCTGACTGACTGATCCTGCCTGCCAGCCAGCCTCCCTCCATCCCTCCACGGCCGTCACATTAAAACCTTGTATCTCTGAGAAATCAACTGCAGGACTTAGGAGGTTTTCTTACTGAGGCTCATGCATGTCCGGAGCTACAAAAAGAATTTTATGTGCCCTTTTTGGATCATAAAGATTTTATAAATGACCACACAGACTTTAAAGTTACTCTGGTTTATTACAACTCAGGTCTTATTCCCATAATTTGAGTCATTAGTAATTACACTTGAAAGTAAATGTTGAGATTTAGGAACATGACGGCATCCCTAAAAAGACGTCAGACGTGGCAAGAAATGAGCTGTCAGACAATTGTGCAGGTCTAAACCAGAACCTCGGGTTGGAAAAAAAATGTGTTGGGAAGAGAAAATTAATTATTACTTCCAAGGAGGTTCTGTTTTCACCCGTGTGCGTTTGTTGGTTGGTTTGTCAGCAGGATTAAATGGAAAACTACATAAAGGATTTCCACGAAACTTGATGAAGGATGGGTCTCAGCCCAGAATAGACCCCATCAACTTTTCATGCGGATCCGGAGAAAGTGACGGATCTCTCATCTCTCTCATGTTCTTTAACATTGCGAGTTTTTCGACATTTTCTTCTCAGGGAATAATGCATGGGTCTTGATGAAAAAAGCTGTATTTAAGTGGCCATTTTGTGCCATTTTGGTTTAAACTTTGGATCTACTCTGATTGCTGTTATTGTGATGTACAATCCACACATTTGTAGTCCTCAGTTTTACCCTTAAAGGTGAAATATGTAAGAGTTTTGGTAAAATACATTCAAGACTTCACATAAATTATGAACAGAATGTCGAGGAATAAGAGTTTTGACGTTGTGACGTCTATGAATTTTAATGTTTAGCATGCTAACCAGGTAGCCCTGACCTGTCTGGGTTCAAAGCTCCTCTGCTAGCGATGTAAACACCAACACATCACTGATGCTCCAAGCTCCCCGTCCAGACCACTAGCTTTATGGCTAACTGAGCCAACTAGCTAAATGCAACTACAGTTGGCAGCAGTTAGCGGTTACTCTGGTGATATACTGTGAGCATGAATTGAAAGTGGACAATTCTAACATATTGCACCTTTAAATAAACTTTTTAGATTATCTGGTTGCTTTCAGACTTCACCACTGAAATGGTCACCATAATTATGGCTATAATTTAAAAAAGGACCAATTCTTTCATGTCCAGCTAAATGATACACGTACATCATAATGTTTTTCGTTCAGCAGCCGCACTTTTCTGTGACATTCCTTTTTTCACAAATCCCATAAAAATATTTTCGACAAAATAAATCAAGAGAGAACCTGAAACTCATTTTGACCTTTATCACCACAATATGAATCACATGTCCTTGAGAGTCTGCAAATGGTGCTAAATATCCGCAATATACTAAGTGTGTTGTCAGGTGTGGAAAACAGTACAGTCTGCAGTCTTTCATAGTTGATGACTATGAAAGGTTGAGATCTTAAAATGGAAAATGTGTAGCACCCGTAAACTGGAGAGGCTTTTATCCTGAGCAGCCCTTTGAAATACCCACCCAAACCCAAACAAAACCGTCAACTCAAAGCACTGCTCTCAAAAGGACCCCAAACATGTGTTCTTTAGATCCCGGCTCCTGTTCTCTTGTCACACAAGCATGCAACATGGACACCCGCGTTCAATCAGTCTCACGCACACACACACACACACACACACTAGCGCACAATCTTTCTCTAGCACAAGCATATACACACATACCAAACCTCCCACCCCCACACGACACAAAAGTCACCTCCCGCTCCCACGCATCTCATGTTCTTCCCATATTATGCTAAAGTGGACACGCATAATTGCGCTGGCGTGGTTTGTTGTTTTTGTTGGCGGTTATCAACAGCCCCCATGATGTCTCGGACAGAGGTGATCATTGTTGCAGTAACCGCAAATCTACATCACAGCGCTCACAAATATGCTGTTTCTGTGAGGTCCAATTGTCAAGATGGAGTATTCTGGTTTTTAAACTGTAATTTGAGTAATTATATAATTACAGAGGGTCATGTGTTTTTGAGATACCATTAAAAATGAATAGCTTTAAGGTTGAGGTTAATGCTATGATGACATCTATTGTAGAGAGTGCAGTTGTTAGGACCTACTGTAACTGTGATAGTGTAACCATTTCCCCTTTACACAGGCCGAGTGGTAAAATGGGGTGAAATGAAGCGTAGAGAGAAGTCTGGGCATGTGAGACAGCTACACCTGTACTAACGCCAGAATACAAGCACTGTCATTCTAAGACCTAACTAAAACACTGTAATGACATTGCAGCTGCCAATATCAGTGCGTTGAGACATTCACAGTAACACCAGTGTTTAACATTCACTTTGCTGTTCCCCACCAGTCACAAAGCAGAGCAGGTCAATAGCAGGTTCGCTTGCATGTGTCGGCCTTTATTTTCCTGCTTGTAAGCATTAAATTTCTGTAGGCTGTAATGCTGTTTCAGATGTTTTGAGCACTCAACTACCCTGAATAACCTTCCTTCAGGAACTGACTTCCACAAGTCATTTGAGGTTGGGTGAAGTTTTAAATAAAGCTGTGGCTTTTGGCAGCTCGCTGACTCTATATGCTTTGTATATGCACAGCCGGGCACCGCCTGTGCCCAACAAGCTCTTTCGCTATCATGTTTCCAAACAGTGTGCAGTCTGAGACTTAACATCAGGCCCAGTGCCTACACATAGATGTTTAAGTTGGTTGACTATGATGCTGAAACCACATAATGTGAGGGAAAACAGCAGCTGTCAGTGTGTGTGAAGACTTTTACTCAATAGCACGTCATTTTACCAAAAGCCTGTTTTAACAGTAGATGATCCGAACCTCAAATATGTTGTATTTTACAGACAATTGTCTCAAACCTCTAATTTGGATGCTATTCCACAGCTTTGGTTTCATTGTTGACAGTCATTCAATAAGACTACATGCAGTACTTTTATTTGTGTTTATTCTTTATTCAAACTAGGGGTATTTCATTTTGGAAAAAATGCTCTTTAAAGATCTTTTTGCAACCCTATACTTTACTGTAGTCTTTCTCTCTTTCTCAAGATATTGTGTGCGATTGTGTGTAGTTCCCCGTTTTTTGTTCTTTCTTATTCTGTGTCTTTCTGCCTCTCCCCGTTTAGCAGCACAGGTTTGTGTTGTGGGTTAGAGAGGGTGAGTTAATGGAGAACGTCAAACTGGCTTGTAGCGCTGCCTTGGCTCTGACCCGTGCAGATTGTGGAGTGACCCCGGCGGTGCTGCCCTGAGCCTGTAGTTGGAATCCAATCTCCTTGCTGGGATTCGGTGCATGTTTTAGCGGTCCGCTTTGAAAACTTTGCCCCCCTGCCTTCTCCAAGCTGTCTATCATTCCTCTAATAAAACTTGGTCTGTTTCCACCTGTGATGACCCGGGTTAGGGGGGGTTTTGGGATCACAGGCGGCAGTGACACATTTGTTTAATCACATTAGACCCTTCCTGCTCCCTGCACCTACACCGGATAGAGACAGGGAAATTGGAAACAAGCTTTGTGTTCTTTGGATAAAAAAGTTTTAAATATACAAAGGTAACTGCTGCTGATATTAAATACGAATAACACTCTCTGGCAGGTTTTGTGTTATACGATCGTCGTTAGGGGTTAATGAGGTGATTGAGGTGACTTACATAAAGCCACATCCAATCAATATGAATATTTGCTTCACTGAATGACAGTTAAATCAATACGACTACATTATTCTTAAATTATCATTTTAGATCCTGGAAGAATATGCCCTCATCTCGTGGTTTCAGATCACACTCACTCTTCTTCCAATTACAAGCTAGGGAGGGAGGAATCGATGGCTACAGACAAGTGACATCGTTAGGGCATTTCGAGGGAAACTGAAATCACACGGGCCGTGATAGCCTTGTTGTTTAATGAGTCATCCAAAGAAGTGCTTCTCCACACCTATTTGTTTCCTCTCCGTTTGGGTCTTTTGTTGTCCTCGTTGGTGGTAATTGTCTGAAACGCACCGGCAATGACACAGCTACCCTTCCTCACGCTGAGATGCATAAGTGGCGTTTAAAACGTGGCGCGGGGTGAGGCTGCACCCCCGTAATTCGATAAAAAGTGAATGCAGGAAGGCAAAGGAAGCGGTAAGGATGGAGGGCAGCAGGCTCGCCAAGCAGCTTTAGAGTGGATCGTCAGCAGCCTCTCAAGGTGAACAGCATCAGCTGAAGGTCTCTGTTTTACTTTCGCTGTATTTTTCACTATCAGGTGTACACATATTACCTTTTCTCTCACACTATTCAGCAAGTGCCTAAAAGTGCATCATTGCTTGGGTCTGAGTAACCAGAAAAAAAGGATTTTATCGTGCACTTCAGCTTCTCACAAGTTTCCAGAGGAAAATATTCCAACATTAGCATACCGTATTAACCAAAAGAGTGGTTGGAAAGAGGGAAATGTTTGATTAAAATGTTCAATAATAGGATGCAAAGCAGTTCAGAGGGAACATTTTTAGCCCCAATACAGCAAAACTAAAAGCAAGTTGGAGAAATTGTGTTCGGTTCTCAGGGAAAAGAGACTTTGAAGATTACAATCAGACATCAGCAACCTGCTGAGATTCTTCAGTCTAACTCGAATGAGAGCAGATAGTTAACTGTGCTGCTTGTTCCATGGTGGCTGGCAACTTGAGAATTCAAAATCATTAGAGTCAAACAGGGAAGCGATTAGAAAAGAATGGTGGATGGAAAAATAGGAGATGTTTTGATGAACAACAACAAGGAGATACAAGCAGATGCAGTACAGACAAAGTTCTGTATGTATGTGGGGTGGCTGATATGGATAAAGTGTATTTTCATGTTAGTTTTATGCCATGATGTAGGGAACTCCTCAGCCATCCAGTTGAACAACTGACTGTGGATAACATAATCAGATGAGAATGTCTGTTTTTGGCTAATCTATCAAATAATCAGGGATTTACCTTGAAAAACTACGATACTTGACACATTGATGCAAAAATCCTCTAAATTCAGTATAAGCGAAATTAAGTCTTGTTCATTGATTTTGCAATATTTCCCACAATGCCCTAATAGAACCAGATATTAAAAAAAAAACAGTAGCGACCTTGTAATAGCAAATTGTAAGCTAGTGGTTAAAATCCTTTAACATCTTATTCTGTTCAGTATTCTAGACTTAACTCCTTAAAGGGGCACTTTGTAGTTTTGGAAAATAAATTCAAACTCTAGACTAAACTAGACTCATACAAAAATGATCCTTCTCAGTGATCACTTATGACCCACTACAAGTGTGTGGCATTGTCTGTATCTGCAGAGACCTGTTTTCGACTTAATTTTGTTGTTATTTTGCTGTGTTTTGGACGTTTTTCAGAATATGGCATTCTGCAAAAAGATAGAAGATTGTTGAGTATAATTTCCAGGTCGTCAAATACCATCGCATTCATCATAGTATGCCTTTGACGGTTTTAATGAGCACTCTGATGTCTCGTCAGCAAGTGCCAGTCCTGAAGTTCTCCTGTCAGTGGTATGCTGGGTACCTATCTTACTTTTTTTTTTCTTTTTTGTATAATATAATGCAAACTGCACCATCTTGTACTAATAAATATATGTATAATACATTTACATAATACATACAATGCAAAACGTATTCCCTAAAGCTTCCCCCAGTGATTGCTGACTGCCGAGCAGACGTCAATGTATTATGCAGTGGCATCATCGACACCTGTGAACACACTTTTGAGGTGTCCTTTTTTTCCCCAGCACTCAGCGACACTTCATCCCGCTCTGAGAAGGAGCAGAAGGAGAGTGGGTCTGGTTTGAAGGTTGAATACATCCTGCCACACTTCACTCTCAAAGCATGTAAAAGGTAGCCTGATTCGACTGCTTGCACCGTTTTTCTGCCGCACACACGGGCTGGTGTGCTTCAAGGTGCTTCTTGGATTTCAGGAGGGGCCTTTTAACTTGAAACCAAAGAGAGGCAAGTCAATTTTTTCTCAGTGTGCCTGGGAAAAAAAGCTGCAAGCTGCTTTTGTTTTTGGTCCCTGCTGAGAGTATTAAGCCTGCCCACCAATTAGGGCATGCCGATTCTTACAGCCCATGAATTATTAAGAGCAGCCCATCGACTAGGAGCAGTGACGGAGGGCAGGAGAGAGAGCCAAGCCACCTGAGCACCACAGCTGCATTTGTTAAAGCGTAAACTGTCTGTGCACTGCACCGATGCTGTTACATTTAAAGCCCAAATAACCTCCATGACTCTGAGCTCCAGCGTTTGGTTTTTGAGGCGATTCTAATTATTTCCAATCTACAAATTGGATAAATGCGGCATTTATTCAACATCGAGCATGAATGAGAAAAAAAGGAAAAGAAGAGGAGAGACTGATAGGATAATATACAGTATTAGATTGCAACTTGCAACACCGGCTACCCTCAAGGTCAACCAATTCATTCCTGCTCTAGAATTTATTGCCTGGTAGTAGCTAAGGCAATGAGGTGCTGTGAACCTTGAGCTCATGTCTATATAGGAGGTCTTCGCAGCCATATACTGGGGACAGGGAATCCTGCTTGTTAACTCTCCATTCAGGGCTCCAGTCAGCTCCCGTCCCTGAAACATGACCCCATGATAGCGCCGGCCAAGGCCTGCTAATGCGCCCTGCATTTTTTTTGGGGGGGGGAACACCAAGTTAATGTTCCTCAGGACCATCACCTCATCATAAATACTGTAAGTCTTTGCGACGGCGCCAATGGGCCGTAACTCGTGAGGAATGACAGGAACGCTGCGAAATTAGGTGCCCGTCAAATGTGACTCCTGGCGATTGTCAGTACTTAAGATGTATTAGACGGGGAAAGGGGTGCTGCTTTGTGTGGGAGCCCCCGCCTTACTGGATAACAGAGCTATCATTATGCATGAATAATTGGATGCATTCCTTTTATTTTTTTTTTCTCTCTCTCCTCTCACCAGTGGGCTGTTTAATGTAGCAGAGTTGTCAAATAAGTCTGTTGCAGGGAGAAAGAGGGAGCCAAGACTGATTGCTTTATGTGAATGACTTTTTTTTTTCTCTCGCAGAATTGAAATAATTTAGAGCAGTTAAGAGAGGAGTGGGACTGTGGAGAGGAGGATATATGTGGATATTGTGGCACGGCGGGGCTTTTAAGTGTGTTGTGATTTAGTTATTTATTGTTTTGCTGCAGGGAATGAGGCGAGAAGAGAATGCTGGTCTCTCAGATGTCTTTAAATAGAGATCCTGACTGCCTACTTGCCCGCTTGCTTGTACTCGGAAATGGCTGGTTCAATCTCCGTTTGGTAATATACATTAGCCATGGTCCTGTTTGTCACCGGAATAGCTGAAGTGCCCTTTAGCTGGCATTAGATTCAGTGTTTTCTTCTCTGTTGCTCCCTTGTTTCTGAAAAACCACCGGGCCGAAATAGTTTAATGCGTGTACAATAGCGCCGCTTTGCTCGTTTATCAGGGCACCTCCTTGTTTGAAAAACACATACACGATGACACATAATACCCAGCTCAGGCTAGAATCCAGAAATGATGTCCTTCAATTTGTCTTCTTTCACTTTTCATTTTGTCTCTTTTCTTTTTTTTTTCCTTGAACATTGTATTTCCCCCCCTGGGTTTGACAAACCAGCAATTTCCAGTCGGCAACAAGCTGCGTGCATGTAAGATGCTTTTTTTGGACGCTGTTGTAGGCTTTCTCATGGCAGCAGAATGACAATAAGGCAACTGTCAAAACATCATAGAAACAACGGACTTTCAGTGGTAATGTTTTTGTATCATATTGACAAGTGATGATTAAACAAGTCTATTAATCCACTTGAAAATAGAAATAAACCTCAATAAATTACTGCCATTAGATGTCGCACGTACATCTCAGACCAGAACAAAATAAACCTTTGAAGGTGCAGCTTGTCAGAATCCACCACTCCAAACAAATAGGGCATATCAGCAGAGTATCCGATAGCCGCCGTTAGCTAGCCAGCGACCCAGACAGAGAGGTCGGAGTGGTGGTACAGTATAGACAGGACGGGCTGGAGTTAGCTGGTTAGCATGCTAACTGCAGTAGATATCTGTGCAGCGCAATGCATAGATGTCTTTGAAGTTTTAGTAAATGTTCTCCCCATATATATGTAAATAGACTATTTAAAGCTTAAAAAAATCCTGACTTGCTTTGGGAAGGCCTGTAGGTTGCACCATATGAGATTTAATGGATGTGATGCAGTGGGGATGTGGACAGGACGTTAGACTGTGGTCTGTCAAAGTTACCAAGCCAACTGCAGTTTCCAAAAAAGATAGAAGTTAAAATGCGACAGTTTTTATCTGCCGGAGAGCAATGTTGTCAGTAATCAAAGTTTTGGCTAAATCTATTCTCTAAATTTAGTCATGAGAAGCAAAAATAGACTCGCTTAGAAGTCTAAAGATTTAGACCCCTCAGTGTCAGAGACAGCTGCCGCAGAGTTTTCATCAGCTCCTTCTTTTCTCTTTGAGTGGGTTTCATGTTGTCTCTTTGTTATTCTGTGCTGCCCCCAAACTGCGATCAGAGGTCTCGAGGATAGCTGTTAACATTTTCTGAAAAACAATGCACAAGTCTGAAGAAAGTTTACCAGAACTGGGCCCAGACTTGTACTGGAGGAGTCTGATGGAGCCGCCGCAGTGTGCTGTTTCCTTGTCAGCCAGTCGGGAGTTGTTTACTTTGCCAAATCGTGACTCAGCCTCATTATCTTTAGTCCCTTGTACACCTGCTGTCCAGCTGTAGCCTTCAGTACACACTAAACATCAAACTATCTGTTGAGGGTCTTTGGTTTTGTCTGCTTTTCTTAATTTTTTGCTTTAATTGCCTCAACCTGTGCCTTCAGAAAACAGATTTGTAACTGTGTATACTTTAGAAAGATCACTGAGATAACTGTATGACGCAGAACAGTTTACCACAGGCTATTGTAGTTCTACTTTAAGGACTGAAACAGATCGATGAGCCTCGAGACGAGTCTTAAAATACGCTGGAGCGTGGGATCGTAGCAGGATATGTTTGACCAGTAACGCCTTATATTAGGATACACATATTACCCATTCAATAGTTTCTTATTGGCATGCATATTAGCTGCATACATGGCTAAAGCACCTCTTAATCCCTTATTCTGTATGACCATAGTCTACATTTACTAGGCCTTTAATAAGCGTTTTCCTTCAATAACATCCTTACCCGTAAGTAGTTTGACACTTATTAACCCATACTGGGTCTACTATTGAGTCTGCTAGATTTTACTAGGACAACGTGTGGAATGTACTCTGAGTTATAAAGCTGAATCAAGGGCTATTTGGACACTATTAAATAAGAAAAGACCATATTTATTCAGCAATATTAAGGGAGAACAGCTATTTTTGTGGTACTACCACCTTTTATGGTTCATACTGAGCAAAGCATAGTAAGATTCATGTACAGCAATTACCTCAATTATTTTTGATAAGCAGTAATTAGGAGGTTATAGACTGAATCACCCTGACGTCGCAGTAACAACAGCAGTCACTTCCAGGTAGAAGACTTGCCCATTGATTTGCATTATGGAGATCAGTGAAATCGACAAACATTTGCCGTAAATGTAACATTTAAAGATATATAGTAAAACACGGTGGTTGGACCTCTCAGACGTTTCTACTGTGCTGTGTTGCTTTGCTAGCGTCTTTGATATCTACTAAAACAGCCCTTCTTGTTCTAACTGCTAGTTTGTGTTAATTAATGCTGTTATTTTAGTTGTTAAACGTTGGAACAGCTGATTTTACAGCAAGGTTGTAGTGTGGTATTCAAGTCATATCTAGTCTTGCATAGCCAGACCTCTCTTAAGCTCTTGTAAGCTTATGGGTGATGCAATGGTTCCTACCCAGAAGTTATTGTAAACAAACATTGTGATTCGGTCTATTGAGGGAAAAATCTTAAGTTTATGGCCTAGTAGAATATGGTTATGCAAAAAAATGCATTAATAAGTGTAAATAATACTAATATGCATGCAAGTAATCGACTTGTAACTAATTAATTATTCACTTCCAGCACATTCTTTCTTTACCAAAAGCGAAGGAATGCTGCCCTGGCCTGACAACTGCTTTCTCTGTGTGGCAAGCCTCACCTTCTTGTCACCCGTTGGGTCTCTGAAATTGTTAAAAAAAAAAACATAGTGTGAGGATCATTGTGATGGTAATGTCCATCCATAGCTGTGGGCAGCCCACTTCATATTCAGCCCCACAATGACTCTGCTGTCTTGGGTATTTAAGAGGTGGTCTGCTGCTGGCGGACGACTGAGCTGAGGAGCTTCCTGTTCATGTGGTAATCTGTGCCGGCGGTACAATGGAGCGAGCGCTGTTCTCTCAGAGCCCAGCCCCACACATTCAGCCAGAGAATGGAGGGCCACACACCACAACAATAACAGTCCACTGCTATCATCTCATGAAAAGTCTCCATTGGAGGGTAAATAAATAGTTTAGAAACCTTTTACCAAGTACAATAGGCCAGACCACCGCTGATTTTCATCTTTTGATGTCTCCTCACAATTTGCCCTGGCTTATGAAAATATTATGTTGAGCTGGGAAAACAGAATGCTGAAAAAACTGTAGAGACTCGATTGTTATTCTACCTTGAAGGAGAGCTCTAAGGGCATTTTGAGTAGTGAATAAAAAAGTGAGCCGGGATCATTTCCGTCATGCAAGATTTAAATTTGAAATGAAATAAGAGCCAATTGTCGGATTCATTAGCTGAGAGAGGATTCCAGAGTGGAGGCTCTGTGTTCCAGTAACTATTCTTCAATTGCTTGCAAAAGTGTGGGCATGAGACTCGAGGGTGACATCATGAAAAGAGAAGAAATAAAAATAGAAAAGCCAAATAGCCTCTTGAATTTGCAAAAGCAGAATAGAGACTATTGCAATTGCTACTCTGTGTTTTCAGAAAGTTGTTTTGATTGAGAGCACCTCAGTAAGGGATCCTTATAAAAACACTCGAGCAATTGTCAGAGGGAAGAACCATAATCCCAGGCTTTGATTCATAAAGTGGCTTACAACGGGATTGCTGATATGGGACAATTGCACATCTTTTCCTGAAATTTATGGTCATTTAGTCTGCACTGTGATGCTAAATTAGACTCCTGAGAAGCTTTATGAATAGATACAGAACATAAGGAAAGAGCGAGCCGTGAACATCACGCTGTTTGCGGGAAACTTTCCTCCATTCCCATTAAAGCCAGACAGAAACATTTATGAATGAACTGTAAACCTTGACTTTCTTCACTGTCAAGCTACCATTAAGTGGAAAGAATGAATCACTTCAGCTACCTTTGAAGATACAGAAGTCTGGTGGCGTCACTGTTGAGTTTGTTCTAACCTGTTTGAACCCAGATGGCCTGTGTTTATCTATACTGGCTGTGATCCCTTACCGTGTCCAAGTGTTGCTTGCATTAAACTCTTCAAACAGCCCGACAAGAGCACAGCAGGCCGGAGTCACTGAGGCAAGCAGTCAGGCAAGGAGGGGGGAAACATTACACCATTACACTCACCTGTTCCACAGCCATGGTGACTTATCTCATGAATAAATCACACTACCAAGGTCCGGACAACTCCGACACTGAACCTCTTCTCCTTTGGCAGACGTCTGCATCCCTATCCATCTTCCTCTCTCTCTGTTACTTGTTTTTTTCTACTTCTCTCAGCGTTCTCCCCCTCTACCATCTCAGTTCTTACATCTCTCGCTCTAGCCGGCTGGCCGACAGTGCTCACTTTATTTATCACGCGATTGTGACACTTTTGGATAAAGCTCCACACCCGCACTGATTGAACTCTGCTTGTGAGAGCTGGGAAGCACAGATCATTCCCCTTTGGTTTCCAGTAAGTCATGGGATTGACAGCTCGGGATGGTCTGCCCAGAAGAGGCTGACTCTCTCCCTTTAAATCACTCGGAGAGGCGCTTCTGAAGGGTCCCTAACTCAGCGGTCATGCCAATATGCCAAACCAACAGAAATACTGAAGGCATCTATGTTGAAAATAAAAACTGAAAACAACTGATAGATAGGAAAGTCCAAAAAGTCAAAGTCTGTGTGGGTGCGCACATTTGAGCTGCTTCTTTGATGTGAAAACCTCACTATTCTTGACATATGTGGTATGACATATCCAGATGCACGGAGGCAGAATAGCAAGCTGTGATTCTTAAGATGTTACAATGCAGCTTTGTTCTCATTTCAACCCTGAGTAAAACAATCCCCTGCACAGCCTCACCGTTTGCTGCTGATGGCAGCCTTGCAATATGTGAGCTTAGGCCCGAGGAGGCGGGAGGATACAGGGGTTTTTGTGTTGAGTAATGCTGATATTCTTTCTAGGGGGATAGTTGCTTAACACACTGTGCAGAGTCTGGCACGGCGCCTTCTTTGGCCTACTAAACTCTGCTCAACACTATGTAAAAACTCCCCGATGGCTGTTAGACAGGGGGTGGAGAGAAGGAGGAGAGAGACTCGTAAGAGAGAGCGGAGAGAGAGGGGGAGCAGGAAGGAGAAATGGAGGACGAGCAGCCAGATGAGGATTGGGATGGATTTAGGGATAGATGGGAGCTGACTGAAGGGATTGGAGAAGGTGAAGAGTGGATGGATGGAGGGCTGGCAAGGGATGGATTCAGTTATGGAGGGTTAGGGAGAGGGAAACCAGGGGGCAAGATGGTCCCCAGTACATCAGTTTAGCAGTGAAGGCAGTTCAATATATGGACAAAACAAGCTGCTAAGGCTGTGACAAACCTTTTATCCCCTGTCAAAACACAGTGCTCGGACTGTGATGGTAAACTGAATTGAAATATGTTATTTAGATTGTGATTTACTGCTCTGACAATTTGCACTTGTTCAGGAAAGATGATGAGTCAGTGCCTGAAGTACACAATCAGCCCACTTCAAAGTACATACTCGCAGCAAATAATGTTATGACAAATTAGATCTCATCCAGGGCCACAACAAAGTGACTAAACGACAAAATGCCTCCAGGTAGGAATGCATTTATCAGGAGTAAGCCGAGTGCCAAATCAGAGGACTCTGAGAGACACGCCACTAAAGGTGGGTGCTTTAGACACTCCAGCCCCACAGACGCAATAAAACCTTGGCGCAGTCAGTCAGTCTAAAAAGGTTTATCAGCAGGCAAGTTGCCCTCAAACAAAGCGATATAGCAGTGGAAAAGAAGGGCAGGTTTTGACATACCTGAGTTAACAGTATGAGTTATGATGGTGTATCTGATGTCGCCGTGTGAGTGTTGTTCCTAGAACAACATATGTTGTTCGAGGTCAACCTTTGCAGCTGACCAATCATGCTCACGTCATCTGAGAGGATAACTTTGGCTTCAGAACGTGTGAGTTATGATGTTGGACGACAAATAGTTTAGCTGGCTAAGAACGCTTCAAATTCCTAGTGTGATAAATGTCATGAAAAAACTGCATTAATTGACACCCGTGTGTATGTACGGTAGACTCTATGTGTGTATGCTGATTTTTATTGTCTCTTTTGTAGAACCCAACCTATTCTCGATTCTTGGGCACGATGCTGTTCCCGATTTTAGGGAGTAGTAAAACAATCCAATATCAATATATCTGCCAAAACAAAAATGTCATGGAGGCAGGATATTTTACAGTTCAAAATAAGCTTTATTGTCCAAAATTACATCAGTGCGCTAAGACAGTAAACATTATTGTTCTATGTTCCATGTAGTTGTAACACTTCTTGATTAACATCACATTTCGGCTGACAAAAGAACAGAGTGGAGTCTGTGCCTGGCTTCCATTATCTACAACATGTGTGGCATTTTTATTGGTTTGTTATGGTGTATTTACTGTTTTTTTTATCTATGACTGATGGCGACTTGAATGTTATAACCTCACAAATGCAACACCGTCTTAGTCTTATGATTTCCAAACTTTACAAGTTGATGTGAATCACTTGAGGAGACGCTAAAATGGATAATTTTAAACCCCACTATCAAGCCTGATCTAGATTGTGTTTTCAAGTGTTGATGTAGCTTTGAATTTTCACTGTAAAGGCTAACATCTGCATTGCAAATAATTGGATACAATATTCATTTTTCCAAACATGCCGAAGATGCGAGATATTTTTTTTTTCATCTTGCTGTTTTGTCTCTCTCTCATTTTTAAGAAACATTCTTGTCGGTTTGATTGCCTGCTGCTGCACGACCTTTTCTACAACTCATCCAGAAGTTCACATCCATCAAAATCTCATTTACAGCTCGCCTCGCAATTAGAGAGCCGCTGGATAATGTACCATTTCAAAGCCATTTTGTTTTTCTCACAGTAATGTTTTTTTGCGGTCCTTATATTGACAAATAAACTGGACACCTGAGCTGCTTTGTGCCTCATTTACGTAAAATTTGTCCTGTTGAAACATTTGAATAATAATCAAAAAGAATATCAGACATTTGATCAGCCTGTATTACAAACCGGTGTGTCCATTTTTAAGCATTCACACATCAGAATCACCGCATTCCTCCTGCGTCTGCCTCTGCTTGTACACCTGACTTTTCTGGCTTAAAGTACAGAGTGAACACAGCCTGGCTGGTTAAGATCCCTGTGCGAAATCCCTGGATATGTTTTTCAGATGTACGTCATAAAATAACCCTATAAACTACCACAAACCGACCCTTCTCCATTCCCTGGCTGATTTGTTATGGCTGTCTCAAGCCTTCCTGCCACAACAGCGGCTGGTGTTTAGTGCCAGTATTTAGTCTGGCAATTGTCAGAGACGCTTCAGTGAGTACGTTCCTTGGGGGCCAAAAGTGACATTCCAGACCCAGTGCAACTACTTTGCATGTGAAAGAAAATGAATATTCAAAGCGGAGAGGATGTACGTTGTCTCCTGTGCATATTTATATACATATCTGCATTTGTGTAGATCTTATCTTTTCATCATTGTACGGTTGCGTTCACATATACAATCATCCGGTATAATGCTTCGCCATTTTGTGTGTCGGTGCGAGTTTGCTTTAGATAATCTGTTTGTTTTTGTGCTGTTTGTGCATGTTAATCCACCTGTGTGTGTGTGTGTGTGCATTGTATCACACATCTATGGGCAGTGTGAGAGAAAAGTGTATATACTGAATATAGGCAGACATTAACAGACAGTATGTACCCACAATGGGGTGCAAATCATGTGAAAGAATAACTTCAATTCCTGTACACTATTAGCACCAACTTCATAAGAGATACAGTGCGTTTCATGGACCTTTTTTGTTGGCTGAGCCAATCAATCAGAAGACGAGCATAACCACTGAGACAATTACAACATCAATATTTGAAAAAAATGAATGAAAAAATCCTTAAAGCTAAGTGAAATGATACATGTCAAAATCAATAGAATACAAAAGAAAACTGTAAAAGAGACATTGAGTAGCATATAGTAAAGTTTAAAGCAAATAGTCTATTTTCTCTATATTTTGCAGTCATACATTTTTTGTACATTTTTTTTTTTCTTCAAAGCTATGAATTAGGACTTGGAAGTGAAAGACTTGTGACTTGCCTTGACTTGAGACTGGGTCTGTCACAATATCAGATTTTCCCTGCATGACGTTAATGGCCAAATGAATTCATGCTAAAATTACTGTCGCAATATCTGTAGAAAATGGAACAAAATGCTAGCAATTAAATCTATCTTTAACTTTGTTTACTGTGTGCTTTGTCTCTTATTTCAACAAATAAATGAGAAAATAGAGTGCAGGGAGGTGGAAAGCGAGCCTGTAACCATAAATTAAGTGTAAAAATAAAAACCACTTAAATACTGGTGAAAAAGCAACCAGATGAGCTCATAAACAAAATATGCACGAGGCTGAACATCTTCGCTGGATTATTCAGACAATATCATCAAATGTGTTCTACTAACACAATAGCAATATTTCATTTTTTTAATATCAAGTTATCATGAATATTGACATATTGGGACACCCCTACTTGAGACACAAATTACTTACCTGTGTTTTTATTTTATCTTTTTGTGGTCTGGCTGTCAGCATTTTACCTTTAAAGGTGATGGTTGGATGATTGGGCAACTACCTAGTCTTTTCTCTTTATAAACACAGCATACTGCAGGTAAGACTGAAGTATTAAGAGAAAAATTGTCTTGACTTGGGACTTCACTTGCCTTAACTACGGCTCGACTAGACTTGCCTTGACACAACCTTTGATTTAACATGACTTTACTTGCCCATGAAAACATTACTTGGGACCTTCTTGAGCCAAAAACTAATTGACTTGAGTCACATTTCTGGTGTAAAATTGTTGTTACTTATCGTGACGGACGAAGGTCAATAATGGAAACATTGCATCTCTAATACAGTCTGGCAGTACTCAATCTTTTCTTTCAGTACACAAAGCATAGGCATGTACATACATACATACTGTGTGAGATCTGCTGTTAGTGTCATAGCATTTACTGCAGTGATCTTTAACGTGTGAGTCTCCTATTTGTGAAAGCAAATGTTAACATCGCTCAGTTATGCAAACATTACGTAGCACCCACCTTCAACATATGGCTGTGGGCACACAGTCAAACACACACTGAGGTCAGTGTCAGGCGGTAACTCATGCACCAGGCTGTCGGGGATCTTAGAGCCTCTTTGCTGCTCCTTCACCAATTACAGCCTTATTTATGAATTTGAGCACAGTTGACCTTCTGCAAGAGGAGACGTAAATTTGTTTGTGGGGAAAAGCGGCGTAACAAATGGCATTCTGGGACAGCTCAAGCTTCCTCTCTATCAATCTGTCCCCTGTCTCCCTCTCTCTCTCTCTCTCTCTCCTCTGGCATCCTCCACACCTCCGCAATGACTCTCATCAAATGGTCAGCCGGTCAGCTATCCGGTAAGTCATTTAGAAACAGCAGTCGGTCAACAAGTTCATCCTCCTGGGCTGATAAATATGTAGAAGTAACATGCAAAAATATCCAGTATATTTGAGAGCAGACTTTAAGATGTAATTTGAGGGAGAGCCAGAGGCGACTCACAGTTATGTTTGTGATTCAGTCTCTCTCACTTTTTTATCCTTTTATGCAGCCTATGAGAACATTTCAGGGCAGAGTGCCAGCCCATGTGCGTGACTGGATCGGTAGACATTTGTCTCAGTGAGAGACAGGTCACGCTGGGAAAAAGAGCTAACTCCGCTCTCTCCTCCCACACCACATCTTCCACAGTCCTCTGTTGTGCTTACGCTTCCTGTGAAAAACATAACTGACTCCTGAAGAATGTGCCCAATTAAAGACAGAGAGTAAGAGAGAGAGAGGCCGGGGGGGGGCTCTCTTTCTAATATCTGATGAAGCTTTACCCAGACATGGAGCGTCACACTGAGGTCCTCTGGCTCCAGGGCTCTGGTGGGAGGAGGGCTTTCCATGCAGCATAATGTTCAGAAACATAAAATGCATTGAAATGCTTTGGCGAGGCTCAGTCAATGATAGAACTGAACAAACATATGTCCTGTTGGTTGTCACATTTTGTCGAAGATAACTATAACATTGATTGGCTGCTTCAGCAACCTTGTGGTCTTCAACAGTTTTGGTCCTCTAAGATTTGCTTGTTAAACCTTCTCGAATGTGACTATTTGCTTCTGTTTTACACTATTGTAAATAAATGTCTTCGAGTTTTTAAGTGTTGTTTTGGACAAAGCTTGTCTAATGATGGGCGACGGACGATTTTATAGTCTCAGTGATGAATTAAGCCATCAAAAAATCCATTTGCCACATCTGCCTGCTCAGAATCGAGGGTTTGCTTCAATTGGCGGCCTTTGGACCAATCTGTAACCATTATTTGTCTGTGGATCACAGCCACGGGCATATTATTGGATCTGTTTTCAAACCAGCTCAGGGTCAGTTGGAAAGCAAAGTTTAGGACATTCTCTTTCACTTTTTTTTTTTCCCACACTCTTTAACATCCTCTGTCCCTCCTCTTGGTTGCTCTGTCTCCTAAACGAGTGTCGCTGTCCTCCCACATCGTCGCTCCATCCATCCGGCAGTCTCCACTCCCACACCGGCTAGCTTACAAACAGACCCAGCTGGCCATAATGATGACAAATCAGCCCAAATATTTATGTCCATCGAGTTTCACTTTGGCTCTGCCCACGGCTCGCTCCCTCTGCGTCGGTCACTGCGCTCGCAGCCAAAACATCGTAATCGCTCTCCACAAACAGCCGTCAGCCCCGGTTATGTCACCTAAACACCAGTGACTGTTAATGTCCGCAGTGAACCAAGTTTATAGTTGTCAGAGGAGTGGTATAAACATAGAAGCTTACGGTGTGCTCATTCAGGTTTTAGTGTGGGCCCGCTGGCCAACATGCTCTGTAAATGCACTGTGCGTTATATCTTCTAACAGGAAATGTTTGTTTGTCCCAGGTCCTACTCTCTTTTGCAGAAACTAAACAAGAATTTGAGGTGATGGTGGACCTTTCTGACTTCCTCGAAGTTACATGTTGGAAATGGACTCAAATTGTTTGAACAGAAGAGGCAGCGTGTTACTGCCCCAATTCATTGTTGTGAGAATCTTTGTTAAATGTGCAATTCTTGGCTGGTGATTTTATACGATTTTATCGTGTTTAATGCATAACACATTAAATCAGCTTGGCATTTATGGTATATATTATGGTGTATTCATCAAATGTCATCCAGTATGCCTGATATAATATGTAGTGCATCTACACAGAATTCCGCCTGCAATGTGGGTCAGAGGATTTGAATTACAGATGATGATTGATATGATGAATGGTGGTTTCAAGCTTTCAATTAACAATAGGGGAGAACCTGGACGTCAAGTCGGTTCTCATTGTGCATTTGGTGTCTGAATAATCAGAAAAAGGACTTCTCAAAGAGGATAATTAGTGTGAATACCGCCTCAAGTTGCAGACTTGTTCGACTTTAACTTCATGTACTCAGAAACTTGGCAGACAAAAGTAAATGTTTGGTTGATGGTTAGAAAATTTCACGTATCATGTTAAGATTTTGTAATATGCCATTAGGTTGTAACCGTAGTTGCGGCCCACATAGAAAGAATGAACTTTAAACCTCAAACAGCTATCAACATGTTGTTTAACCACCCTGACCAATAAAATACAGCACATCTTCTTTGTAACAGCCATGTTGTCTCAGAATAACGACTTAAGCGTTCATAAACACACCAGAGTCGGAAGAACGATTTCCCAACTCAAGAAATGGGACTGTCCGAGGAGCACTTGAATGCAGCGGCAAAGCTTTAACTTTTAGAAAAAAATTCAACACTATTATCATACCACAAACTTCCTGACATCCTTTTGGCAGGAACCACATGGTCATGAGAAGTAAATTAATATTCAACACTTCACCACTCCTGTGGATCATGTGAACTTTGGCAACCAAGAGGCCTCATTGTTGATTTTTGTAATAATATCATGAAGTATAGAGGCGTTATCATAAGTATCATATGATCACTTCACTCTTTGGCCCAGACGTTCACCTGATAGTGCTTCTTTACTCATAAAAGCCATATTGGGGGGGGGGGGGAAGCTCTTTTCTAGGTCACACGCTTGCATCATTTCCTTGCACATGTTTATTTTAGTCTCCTAAACTGTGGTGATTCGTGACTAATTATTGATCCCAAAGTACTTCTCTGGGAAAGGCACAAATTGAATTCATCCAAAGAGGTGTAAATAAATGAAAAAGCTAAAACACTGTGATTCCATGTCCATCCTTGTGCTATCTTTGGATGCCAGTTTTACGGTTGGTAATAGCACAGCAGCTTTCATATGAAGTTATATTTATTTACTGACATAAATGCACCCTTTATGATTTATTCTCATAGTAAAATGATGCATTTAAGTCCTAACACAATTGTCCCATTATGTCACCTCCCTTGCAGCTAAAACAGATGACTCAGTGTTTTTAAACAGTGATGCTACATAAAGCACGCCTTGTTTACCTCCATAGCTCTTGTCCTCTCTGTCAGATAATATGTATGCATCCTATCTCTACCCCCCTGGTAAAGATATGGCCCTTATTTTAACTCTGGGGCTCTGTATCCAGACACATGGGTCCTGACACCGAAGACAACATCCTGCTCTATCTGCCCCAAAGAGAAAGTGAGAGGGAAAGGGATCCAGTGGTGGGAGGGAGAAGAAATAAGCGAGGGAGTT